>NC_134483.1:277163319-277308319 GCF_040206685.1 Ascaphus truei
GGGAGCCACGCTTACATCGCGTTATAAGCGGATTCGCGTTGTAATGGATCGCATTATAACGGGGTTGAGCTGCATATATATATATATATATATATATATATATATATATATATATATATATATATATAAATACACACACATATATATATATATATATATATATATATATATATATATATATATATATATATATACACTGTGACAAAGTACCTTTTGTCCAAGGATTAGCACTTTCACACAGTCTTCCAGGTAGACGAGACAGTCTTCTGACACAGAGGTGAAATGCTTGGCCTGTTTATTTTGCCATAGAAATGCTACAGCAGATAACACGAGTAAATCAAACAAACAAAACAAAAGTCTTTTTCTCAGCATAACACAGCTTTTCAGCACACCCTCCTTTTGAGAGTAAAACAGCCCTGTCTTGCTCTGTTCAGAGCAACCTTTTAATCATCTCCCTGCTCAATCAGCTGCTCCAGTCCTGTGAAAGCTGGGAGAGCTAGAAATCCCGGTCTGGATTCCCCTTGGTAAATCTCCAAATCGTGGAGTGGAGCAGAAACCCTGCACTAATTTAGGGCCGTAATATCCTATTTTCACTACTGTTTCCTCATATCTGTCACATATCCTCCCCTCCAGCTCAGACCTAGTGGGTGAGCAACCGTGCACACCAGTGAATGCATTCTTGACAAGCCATCTGCATTCCCCTGTCTACTGCCTGCCCTGTGTTCCACTAAGAATTTGTAGGGTTGCAGACTGAGAAACCAGCGTGTTACTCTGCTATTTTTCTCCCTATTCTGACTCATCCAGGTTAGGGGTGCGTGGTCTGTCACCAGCCTGAATTTTCTGCCTAACAGGTAGTACTTAAGACTGTCTACTGCCCACTTTATTGCAAGACACTCTTTTTCAACTATGGAGTAGTTTCTTTCGTGTGGGTTAAGTTTTCTGCTTAGGTACAAGATAGGATGTTCTTCATTCTGGTTCTCTTGTGAGAGGACCGCACCAAGCCCTACGTCCGACGCATCGGTTTGCAAAATAAATTCCCTAGCAAAATCGGGGGTTACTAACACTGGTTGGGCACATATGGCTTCTTTCAACGACCTGAATACTTGACCTAGTTCTGGGGACCATTTTACCATTACTGGAGCTCTTGCCTTTGTCAGATCAGTTAAAGGACATGCAAGGGTTGCAAAGTTATAGATAAACCTCCGGTAATATCCAACTAGGTACAGGAAAGTTCTCACTTGTTTCTTGGTGACTGGCCGGGGCCAATTCCTTATGGCTTCCACTTTAGCCATTTGAGGTTTCACTAACCCTCTACCAATAGAATATCCTAAATATTTGGCTTCCTCTAAGCCAATTTTTCACTTCCTTGGGTTAGCCGTTAACCCTGCAGAGTAAATCGAGTTTAACACTGCTTGTACTTTTGGAAGGTGGGATTCCCAATCTTCCGTATGTATCACTATATCGTCTAAATATGCAGCTGCATATAATGTATGTGGTCTTAATATTCTGTCCATCATCCTTTGAAAGGTGGCAGGAGCCCCATGCAGACCAAACGGCAACACCTTGTATTCGAAAAGACAATCATCAGGAGTAGAAAAGGCAGTCTTTTCCTTTGCCTGCACAGTGAGTGGAACCTGCCAGTAACTCTTGGTCAAATCTAGTGTGGTGAGTTAACGGGCTTTCCCAAGTCTCTCCACTAGCTCATCAGCCCTTGGTATGGGGTAGGAATCAAATTTTGAGATATCATTCAGCTTGCGATAATCGTTACAAAACCTTACAGTCCCATCAGGCTTTGGTACAAGCACAATAGGGTTGCTCCAGTCACTTTGTGACTCCTCAATCACCCCAAGCTCTAGCATTTTCTTAACCTCTGCTCTAATGGCCTCTCTACGAGCTGCAGGTTCTATAAGGCTTAAGATTGACCCTTTTTCCTGGTTCGGTTATAATGTCATGCCTAATAACCCTAGTCCTTCCTGGAACTGCGGAGAATACCCTTTTATTTAATTTAACAAATTCCTTGACTTCCCGTGCCTGGTGTATAGACAGGGCCTTTGATATGTTCACTTCTGGATCTGGGATTTTTCTAGCGGCAGTGGTTTCCACAGTAATTAGAACCTCCCTTTCTTTCCAGGGCTTGAGTAAGTTCACATGGTATATTTGTTCAGGCTTTTGTCTGCCTGGCTGCCTCACTTTATAATTTACCTCACCCATTTTTTCAATAACCTCATATGGCCCATGCCATTTTGCCAGAAATTGACTTTCTACTGTGGGGATTAACACTAGGGGGGTCATGCACTAAGCTCCGTTAAGTCACTTTTAGAGCGCAAAGTGCTCTTAGAACGTGATGTTGCGCTGAACACGATGCACTAAACAACGCAAACAGGCACTTTGCGCTCTAAAACTGACTTTTTTCAGGATTTTTTTCTAAGTACAACTTTGCTCGTTCGTAACCCTGTTTGCGTTAAATTCTGCCCTTAAGCGGGATGCACTAAGCAATGCAACCTTAGCGTACGCGAAAGTTGCGTTGATCAGAACACATCAGCTCAAGGTAGACGCAAAAAAAGCTGGACTTAGAAAAAATTATTGCTTTTCATTTTTGCATGCGCAAAACCCATACAACAGGCCGGCGGGTGTCCCCGGCTGACCCCGTTGGGGTCCCCGAGGAAACCCAGGGGTCGTGTGGGTGTCCCCGGCTGTCCCCACGGGAGTCAATGGGTACCCGCGGGCCTGTGGTACCAATGTTGCGCCTCCAAAAATAATAAACAATATTTATAACTAAATACACCCCCCTAACACATACTATACAGTAATGGGCAAAATTACTATTTGTGGCGGTAGGGAGGGTTTGGCCCGGGATTAACGGGGTTACCCCCCAAGGGCCCCCCCTCTAACCTCGCCAGGGAGACAAGGGGTTAACTGGGCTGAGGCCCAGAACTGTGACTTAACCCTTGCTAAATAACATGAAAATGCTTATTCCACTGTGTAAATGATGTTGTTGCTGGATCAGGGTCTGCATAACCCACCCACTGGGACTTAAGGGGTTAATGAGCTACAGTTTAAGAAAATTCCACTGTATTATGTCCTTTAAGGAAATCTGGACTTCAAAGGGTTAATTGAAGTTGAATGTGAAAAGAGAAGGTTTTAGAACCCCACATGATAGATGCAGATGGGGGAATGCAAGCTTTTGCCTAAATATTGGTTCTCTGTGTTTTAAAACTGCCCTGCAGTTGGTTTGTCCTGGGATTTAAACCCAGGTTGGTGACAAAAGGCAGTGCTGAATAAACAGTTACCTGAAAACTGGTATTTTGGTAACGGAGTAAGCCAGGACCCTGAGCCTTGGGGTACAGCCTCCGGGTCACCCCCCAAGTACACACATATTAAAAATATAACTTTGTCATAAGAGGGACATATATTTTTGATAAAATGACTTTTTGCAGTTTTTGAAATACACAGGCAGAATGCTAATGGTGTGCTAATGTACAGGCAGAATGCCTGTCTTTGTAATGCGTAAGGAACCAAATGGTGCCTCATATGAGTATTCACGTGAGTCTATTCACTGGAAGTGTATATCAACAGAGAGGTGTGATACATCGCCCTGATCAATAGGTAACTGACCTAATTGGTTATGCGAGAAGCAAAAGCCCACTTCAAAAGGTTTTATTGATGGGGCCAGGGGGGGGGGGGCTACCCCCAACAGGATATCAAAAGTGAGTAACTTTATTAAATATAAGAATACTATGAGATGTCCTTGGCTGAACCGGCTAAGAATTACATAAGTGTATTGGCGGAAGTCAGCCGATCTTGGGGAGTCTAAACCCCGTATAGGTACCTGCTGCTAAATGCCAGATATTAATATCTCTATTAATGTTCATATTACAATGTAATTTTTGGTCTTCCTGCGAGCATCAGGTGCCACAGACCGTATTAATATATCTCACCTGACTGTGTGTATTACGGAACGGAAGTTATGCAATGATTTGCAGTAAATATGAAATTTTGGTTGAAGTTCTGAGAAACTGCAGCCCCCCTGCTATGATAATGAGCAGGGAAGAGGATGTCTTTGTAAACATGGTAACTCACATTTACACACCAAGGTTTCCTGCAGGAGTGAACATGACAAATGTCCTCCCTGCTTCAAAGGGTTTATTGATGGGGGGGCTACCCCAAGCTGGAAGTCCCAAAATGAGCTTCAAAAGCTTCCAAGGGACATTTGCTAGCCGTCTCGGCACCTAAGGTTACAGATAGAGGGACAAACGGTATATAAACTAGCTGTCCACCCTCTATCAAGTTGTTCATGCTGTTCATTGTTCTTCATGCAAATGATCTTCATGCATGCATGTGTCCTACCTGTTTTGCTGTGATGTCAACTCAAATGGGAGAAGTTGCAGGCTGTGATCCTGCTGGCTTTCTTGCCATAATCTTTAAGTAAGTGTCTATATTTTGCCTGTTATTGTATAATCTGTTGTGTTCACCTTTATCAAGGAATAAATTCTATTTATCATATCTAAGTCTCGTCCCAGTTCAAACCCAGGTATATATATATATTTATATATATAGTTTTTTGGTGTAAATTACAGCCTGTCGCAAGCTACCGTGACAAGCTTGTAATTAACTGGTGGCAGCTGGCGGGACTGAACTGGACCTGGACTACAGTATTCTGCGGGGTACTGTGATCCAGTGGGAGCTTGATGGTAATTGCAAGTTCCTGGGACTAAAGATATTGAACACACAGTGTACAACATATAACACAAGATATGGCACCTCCTCACTGTTCCCCTACTTGTGAGAAGCATTTCCTCCAGAACCTCAGTGCCGGCCATCCGTCTGACTGGAGTCGGGCACTGAGACCAGAGGAGTGCATCAAGTCGGCGCGGGGAGCAACAGCCAGCAAGGCTGAGAGAGAGACAGCAATCGGTGAGCATGAAACCCGGCAGGCTGAGCAAAGATCCACAGCTGCAGCTGCTGTAACCATCACACCACCCAGAGAGCAGGGAAGGGACCCAGCTCCGGGACGGCAGAGACTTGTGGAGGGAGTGGGTGGTCTTGCACCAGGAGAGGTATTGGCCGTTGCGGCGGCCAGTCCATTTTACCCAGAATTGCTGGCCCTGATGTTTGCGCAAGGAGAGATGTCCCCGGCTGAGCGGCTCGAGCAGCTGAAGCTGGCGATGATCCGACCCACTTATCCCCTCCCAGAGCCCGGCGCTCAAGCCTCTCCGCTCTGGACTCCGTTGCCCCTTGCTGGGGTTAGTCCACCGGCGGCGGAGAAGCTCTGGAATGAGCCCGGCGCTCAGGCAACTCCGCTCTGGACTCCGTTGCCCCTTGCTGGGGTTAGTCCAATGGTGGCGGAGAAGCACTGGCAGTCGCTGCGGCACTGCCAATAAATGGGCCACAATAATGCCCAGTGCCCTGACCGTGCGCGGTCAGGCGAAGAAGCCCCTCAGGGCCAACGCTCACGAGCTGCGGAAAAGATGACCCAGTTAGCGGCATCCTCTGATGGCTCCCGCCCAGCCGGGGCGACAACCCTCCTCGGGACGTCTCCTGGAGAACCTGGACGGGCTGCATCAGCAACAGTGGCGGAGAGCAGCGGCCATCCACCTGATCCCGGCGGAGAACCAGCGGCGGCGGCAGAGAAGACGCCGCCACTCCGGCATCCTGCCGGCGGCAGTTTTATTCGGGGGGAGGGACAGGGGTTGCGGGAGGGGGTTATTTTACCAAGTTTGCATGGAGCTGAGTTCCTCCACAAAGACCTGGGACCCTTGTCCTGCACCGTTTTACCTGTACCCAACCCGGGCGCTGTTGCGGCAGCGGCCCGGTGCTGCCCAGCCCAGATGGGGCCGGCGGCGGCCGCTCCAGTCCCCCTGCAATTGGGACCAACGAAGGCGGCGGTCTCTGCGGGGACCAGCAAGGTAAGCCAGACCAAGTCGCAGACTGACTCTGACTTATGTTTCCCTATGACTGTACCCTGTTGTTTCACTCTAGGGGTGACTGGGGGGTGGCAGGAGATAGGGGCACCAGGGGAGGGGAAGGAAGGGCAGCTGGTAGGGCAGTCAGGATTCCCCATTACCCTGGCGGGGCAGCAAGGGGACCCTCAGTTAAGAGTCCCACTGGTGCAGCCTTGCTATGGGCTGGAGGTGTCCGGGGTTGTGGCAAAGTTATACCACCCCCAGATCACCTGCCAGCCAGGAGCTAAGGTGGGTGCATCTGCACCAGCAACCCTGAGCTCATCCCCGGTAATGGGGAGACAGTGTCAGGGGGATGGCCTCACTCAGGTGTCCCTAGGATCCAGGTTAGGATTAGCTAGGGAGAAGCGGAGTGAGGGGAGGCTGCAGGTAGGTAGCCAGCATCAGTTCTCAGGGGAGGGGAAGGAAGGGTAGCTTGTAGGGCCGCCAGGCTTCCCCATTACCTGGGCAGAGCAGCAAGGGGACCCTCAGTTAAGAGCCCCACTGTTGCAGCCTTGCTATGGGCTGGAGGTACCAGGGGTTGTGGCACAGTTAGACCACCCCTGGATTACCTGCCAGCCAGGAGCTAAGGTGGGTGCATCTGCACCAGCAACCCTGAGCTCACCTCCGGTAATGGGGGCACAGCTTCAGGGAGAGGGGCTAGCCCCGTTAGCACCCAGCTCTAGGGTAGGATTGCCTGGGAGAGGGTTGGGTGGGCCAGTGGGAACCAGGGAGGGAAGGCAGCGAGTGAGCCAGCCAGTTTTCCCCGTTACCCTGGCAAAGCCTCAGGGGGTGTCTCAGATCAGCAACCCCCTGTTGCAGCCTTGCTATGGGCTGGAGGTACCAGGGGTTGTGGCACAGTTAGACTACCCCCAGATTACCTGCCAGCCAAGAGCTAAGGCGGTTGCATCTGGAGAGATGCCCCTGGTCTCATCCCCGGTAATGGGGAGACAGTGTCAGGGAGATGGCCTCACTCAGGTGTCCCTAGGACCCAGGTTAGGGTTAGCTAGGGAGAAGCGGAGTGAGGGGAGGCTGCAGGTAGATAGCCAGCAGCAGATCTCAGTGGGAGAAGAAGGGCTAGTGGTAGCCGGGGAGGTACAGCAGCAGGTATTGCAGCTAGATTTCCCCATTACCCTGGCAGAGCCTCAGGGGGTTTCTCAGATCAGCAACCCCCTGTTGCAGCCTAGCTATGGGCTGGGGGTATCCGGGGCAGTGGCAGGCTTGTGCCACCCCAGGGATATCTGGCAGCCAAGCGCTAAGGCGGTTGCATCTGGAGAGGTGCCCCTGAGCTCATCCCTGGTAAGGGGGAGACAAGGTCAGGGAGGTAGGTGCACTCAGGTAGTTCCAGGGTCTGGGGTAGGATTGCCCAGGGAGGAGAGGAGTGCAGGTGGGCTGCAGGGAGGTAAGCAGCAGGCTGAGGTGCTGGGCCTAGGGGAGGCTAGGCAGGGAGGCACCGTGGAGCAGGGGGAGATAGGAGGTCAGTGGGGTGTCAGGCAGCTGGCAGAAGCTAGGGATGGGCTAGGTAGGCAGAAAGTCCCTTGCTATGACGGGCCAGGAGTGACCCCCTTGACAGATTCCCCCGGGTCCCCAAAGGAAGGGCTGTGGGTAGATAGGCAGCCAGGGAGGAGAGTCAGGAGTATAGCAGAGCAGCTACAGGTGGGCACAGAGCCAGGGCAGGTAGGGTCCCTACAGAATAGTGACATAACCCTGTCCCAGACTTGGTTGACAGGAAAGCGACGGTCTGTGCTATATAGCTGGTCTCCTGTTGGTGCAGAGATATGCCAGTTTCTGGGCAATGTGCACCGGAGCCCCTTTCACCCTGGACTTGGTTCCCAAGGCGCTGGGTGGGGGGCAGAGGGAGGCAAAGGAGAATGCCCGGCTTTGCAGGAACTGGACTTTACAATCCACTGTGTACTGGTCAATGCCGGAGGACAATTTTGCCAGGCCAATCCCTCAGGACGTATTGAGTGCGTCAAGAGCGCCAGTGGTATCCCAGGGCCATGGGGAGGCCGCTGGGGTACCAGGGGCCCTTGAGCAGGGGAGGTGTGGCGGTAGGGAGGGTTTGGCCCGGGATTAACGGGGTTACCCCCCAAGGGCCCCCCCTCTAACCTCGCCAGGGAGACAAGGGGTTAATTGGGCTGAGGCCCAGAACTGTGACTTAACCCTTGCTAAATAACATGAAAATGCTTATTCCACTGTGTAAATGATGTTGTTGCTGGATCAGGGTCTGCATAACCCACCCACTGGGACTTAAGGGGTTAATGAGCTAAAGTTTAAGAAAATTCCACTGTATTATGTCCTTTAAGGAAATCTGGACTTCAAAGGGTTAATTGAAGTTGAATGTGAAAAGAGAAGGTTTTAGAACCCCACATGATAGATGCAGATGGGGGAATGCAAGCTTTTGCCTAAATATTGGTTCTCTGTGTTTTAAAACTGCCCTGCAGTTGGTTTGTCCTGGGATTTAAACCCAGGTTGGTGACAAAAGGCAGTGCTGAATAAACAGTTACCTGAAAACTGGTATTTTGGTAACGGAGTAAGCCAGGACCCTGAGCCTTGGGGTACAGCCTCCGGGTCACCCCCCAAGTACACACATATTAAAAATATAACTTTGTCATAAGAGGGACATATATTTTTGATAAAGTGACTTTTTGCAGTTTTTGAAATACACAGGCAGAATGCTAATGGTGTGCTAATGTACAGGCAGAATGCCTGTCTTTGTAATGCGTAAGGAACCAAATGGTGCCTCATATAAGTATTCACGTGAGTCTATTCACTGGAAGTGTATATCAACAGAGAGGTGTGATACACTGGCGACACACTTTATTCGAGCTTGGCTAGTACCACGAATTCGGGTATACCCAGGTGTATTGAGGTTTGTGACTGTTTTCTGCCCGAGTGCATTGAGTTATTTTCCAAGCAGGGATTGAAGCATTTTATTCCCTCTGGCTGCAATACTGCACAGTATATATATATAAACTGCATTACAATTCATGAATTTATGCCATCTGGTAGACACGCGAAGCATTGCAGCCTATTAAATCCTAATCATTATCATTTAACAGATCAGCCGCCCATCAGCCAGGCATGAACCCAGGCTGGGAAGGCAAATGCAACGGGGCTTGTCAGAGGTCAGGAGTGGCGCATTCCAGGTATCTGCCAGGTACATACCGGGTATTTGCTCGAATAAAGTGTGTCGGTGCAGTACATCGCCCTGATCAATAGGTAACTGACCTAATTGGTTATGCGAGAAGCAAAAGCCCACTTCAAAAGGTTTTATTGATGGGGCCAGGGGGGGGGCTACCCCCAACAGGATATCAAAAGTGAGTAACTTTATTAAATATAAGAATACTATGAGATGTCCTTGGCTGAACCGGCTAAGAATTACATAAGTGTATTGGCGGAAGTCAGCCGATCTTGGGGAGTCTAAACCCCGTATAGGTACCTGCTGCTAAATGCCAGATATTAATATCTCTATTAATGTTCATATTACAATGTAATTTTTGGTCTTCCTGCGAGCGTCAGGTGCCACAGACCGTATTAATATATCTCACCTGACTGTGTGTATTACGGAACGGAAGTTATGCAATGATTTGCAGTAAATATGAAATTTTGGTTGAAGTTCTGAGAAACTGCAGCCCCCCTGCTATGATAATGAGCAGGGAAGAGGATGTCTTTGTAAACGTGGTAACTCACATTTACACACCAAGGTTTCCTGCAGGAGTGAACATGACAAATGTCCTCCCTGCTTCAAAGGGTTTATTGATGGGGGGGCTACCCCAAGCTGGAAGTCCCAAAATGAGCTTCAAAAGCTTCCAAGGGACATTTGCTAGCAGTCTCGGCACCTAAGGTTACAGATAGAGGGACAAACGGTATATAAACTAGCTGTCCACCCTCTATCAAGTTGTTCATGCTGTTCATTGTTCTTCATGCAAATGATCTTCATGCATGCATGTGTCCTACCTGTTTTGCTGTGATGTCAACTCAAATGGGAGAAGTGGCAGGCTGTGATCCTGCTGGCTTTTTTGCCATAATCTTTAAGTAAGTGTCTATATTTTGCCTGTTATTGTATAATCTGTTGTGTTCACCTTTATCAAGGAATAAATTCTATTTATCATATCTAAGTCTCGTCCCAGTTCAAACCCAGGTATATATATATATTTATATATATAGTTTTTTGGTGTAAATTACAGCCTGTCGCAAGCTACCGTGACACTATTATCCACATATGGATAATAATGCATTTGCCCATTTTAAATACATATTACATTCAATAAATACAGTAAAAACATATTACACTTACCTTTTACAGGCACCCACGATGAAGGCCGTCTTCATCCTCATCTTCATCCTGCCCATGCCCCCTCCGATGCTGCAAGACATACACAAGAATAAAAACATCCAATGTAATGTCTCCTAACCCCTTAATCACCATAGCGGTTATTAACCGCTACAGTCATTAAAGGGTTAACCCACCCTCACCCACCACTCGGGAGGCCTACATACCCTCCCCCACTATCCCCCCACCCTGTGAGGCCTAACGACCCTCACCCACTACCCAGCCGGGAGGCCTACCCACATACCCTTGGGGCCAATACCCCCTTCCCCCACCCCCAGTACCCACAATAAAAAACAATACACAGCCCCACAATAATCATCATTCTATTTATTAAATACATAACCCACCCCCTGTGCCCCCCCATAAATACATGATTTATTCTTTTACATACAGGGTTCATACCCCAGGCCCACGTGAGTCCCCGGTGGGCCTCACAGGTCACCTCACAGACCTACAGGTTACCAGCATCATGTTTCACACAGGGTCTGGAGGCCTGTGTGTGGGTCCCACCAGGCACCATGGCCCACCAGGTGGTCTCCGTGGGTCACCGTGGGCCACAATTTGGTCCCCATGGTAGGCCCACGGATGTCTGGGGGCCCCGAGTCAGACCCACAGGTGTCTGAGGGGCCTCGGGTGGATCCCACAGGGGTCTGGGGACCCTACGGGTCCGCGGTGCCCCCACAGATGTGTGGCCACCGATTCTTCCCCGCAGGTGTCCCCCGTGGACCCGCCAGCCTGTTACCCGTGAGAAGCCAGAGGAGACCTCAGGATGTCTCCAGAGGTCTCTCGCCAACCAAAAGGAACTTACCCTGTATGTAAAAAAAATAAACCGGACCTATACATTAAATACATACATCCACCACACCCCCGCCCCCTCCAACACACATAGTACAATAATGTGCAAAATAACTAATATCAAGATATGGATAATAGATTATTTGCCCTTTATGAAACACATAAAACATGCATAAATCAAAACATGATTTTTTAATCTTAAAATCACCACATTGCATGTTACAATAAATCCAGCATCGATTGTAAATATAAACCAACAAACCAGCAGCTACACAAATATATATGAAATGTCACACAATTGCATGGAGTGTGTACATGATGCAATTAATCTGTGCATCATGTAACACTATGCAAAATATATGTAACAATAAAATACACTATGAACAATGTCCCCTAACCACCAATGCCATCATGAAAATCAAATAGAAACTAAGCAACATCAATACAATTACCATCAATCAATTAATCCATTTCCTAAAACAATTACAATACAATACACATCAATGATACAATTCCCTATTCAATTCCTAAAGCCAAACCATTGCCAAAAGAATTCTAATTGAAAGTAACCACCATCATTCTAATCTAACTTCCAGAAATAAGCCATTAAAAATAACCTGTATCTAAATACAAATTACATTATTCACACCAATGACAAAATAAAGCTGATAAATACATTAGCCATACATGAAAAGAACATAAACATTAGCAAAACAATCAATTGTTATCCCTGTATGTCTATCCATATAGATAGATATACAGAACATATAGGGGCAATAATAGAGCATCAAAAACAATGCATTTACAGTACATACAAAAATCACATAAAATACACCCATTCAGTGTCCGTGAATGTATGTATATACATAGATACATTCATGGGCATTAAATGGGACTGAAAAAATAAAAAACATGAATCAAAAATCAAAAAAAAGAAGAAAAGAAGACCCCAAGACTGGCGGGAAGGATTACAAATAGAAGAAAGAAGACACCATTATGGATTGTAAGGGTTTTTTATTTATTTATGGTTACCTGTGGATTGGTTCCAGTGCTTCCGGGTCGCCTGGATTTCGGTGAGTGGGCATCTAATGGTAAGTAAACAAAAGAAAAGTGTATTATTTTTACTTTTACAGGTTTTTTTATTTTTGATTCATGTCTTTTATTTTTTCAATCCTATTTAATGCCTGTGAATGTATCATACCCCTGTGGGAACCACCCGAGGCCCCTCAGACACCTGTGGGTCTGACCAGGGGCCCCCCAGACAACTGCGGGCCTACCGTGGGGACCCCATTGTGGCCCACCTGGTGGACCATGGCGCCTGGTGGGACCACCAACAGGCCTCCAGATCCTGTGTGAAACATGATGCTGGTAACCTGTAGGTCTGTGAGGTGACCCGTCAGGCCCACCGGGGACTCACGTGGGCCTGGGGTATGAACCCTGTATGTAAAAGAATAAATCATGTATTTATGGGGAGGCACAGGGGGTGGGTTATGTATTTAATAAATAGAATGATATTTATTGTGGAGCTGTGTATTGTTTTTTATTGTGGGTACTGGGTGTGGGGAGAGGGGGTATTGGCCACAAGGGTATGTGGGTAGGCCTCCCGGCTGGGTAGTGTGTGAGAGTGGTTAGGCCTTATGGGGTGGGGGGATAGTGGGGGAGGGTATGTAGGCCTCCCGAGTGGTGTGAAGGTGGGTTAACCCCTTAATGACTGTAGCGGTTAATAACCGCTATGGTGAGTAAGGGGTTAGGGGACATTACATTGGATGTTGTTATTCTTGTGTATGTTTTGCAGCATCGGAGGGGGCATGGGCAGGATGAAGATGAGGATGAAGACGGCCTTCATCGTGGGTGCCTGTAAAAGTTAAGTGTAATATATTTTTACTGTATTTATTGTAATTTATATGTATTTAAAATGGGCAAATGCATTATTATCCATATGTGGATAATAGTAATTTTGCCCATTACTGTATAGTATGTGTTAGGGGGCGGGGGAATGTGTGTTGTTTATTGGGGGCAATTGTCCCCAATAAACATGCTATTGTGCCTTAACCCCTTCATTGCCTTAGCGGATAATGAAGCTGCTTTAATGTATTTTTATTAATAGTGCGCGGGAGCAGTGGGTCCCCTGAGCTGAACCGCATTGATTTCTGCCTCAGGGACCCCCTGCTTCCCGAGCTAGCGTACGTAAAGGTTAAGAATGCTAGCAGGGGGAAAAAAGCAACACGTACGCTGTGGCTGTTCTGAGATATTTTGAGCAGGTACGTTAAAAAATGGTCTCAAAGCCTTAGTGAATCGCATCCCCGGCCTCACTTTTTAACGAACCTGCTTTTTTGGAAAATCAGAACGCAAAGCCATTGAGCTTAGTGCATAGCCCCCTAGGACTCTGTCTCCAGGTTGAAACATATGGACCCTAACATTCCTATTATAGCTATTCCACTGGTTACGTTGGGCCTTTTTCATATGTTCCCGGACTATAGGCATAATGGCTGGCATGCGTTCCTGCATTTGGGTTATATGCTCAATTACACTGCGATAGGGTGTAGTCTCCTGTTCCCATATCTCCTTGGCTATGTCAAGTAACCCCCTAACGTGTCTACCATACAACAATTCAAATGGTGAAAACCCAGTAGATGCTTGGGGCACTTCTCTAATAGCAAACATTAACTAAGGTAACAGAAAATCCCAGTTCTTTCCATCCTTATCAATTACTTTCCGCAGCATTACCTTTAGGGTTTTATTGCACCGCTCTACCAAACCATCAGTTTGTGTGTGGTACACAGAGGTTTTTTTTTTTTTTTCCAAATATTACATACAAATAACAATGTTTACATCCCAATACAGAGAAAGATTTTCCAATTTTTGTAGAGGAAGGGCAAGGTCAATTGCCCAAAAGGTGGGGCTTCCCTGAAGGAGGGAAGCTTAGTCTAGTGAGAAAGTGAGAAAGGGGAGACAGTGAGTGAGAGAGGAGACAGGGGGAGGGGTGTTTTCCCAAGGGCGTCCGGACTCCAAGTTTCCTAACTTGTAGTTGTGGGTGAGCTAGGTGTGGAAAGCGTTTCATAAGGACGTTATCCTTTTCTGTAGGGAGGGGGGAGGGTCCCCTCTTATAATATCAACCAAGGTTCCCATACTTTATAAAATGGATTAGTTTTTTGCTTCAGGTAAGCTGTAAGCTTTTCCATGAGCATCACCTCATTGATCCTTTTTTTAATCATTCCCTTAGTGGGGGGGGGGTTAGTTTCTTCCAGGAGGCCGCAACTTCACATCTCGCCGCTGTAAGAATAAAGGAGATTAATTTCCTGGCTGGTCGGCCGACTTCCTCCACCGGTCTGGCCAGCAGGTAGGTCAGTGGCTCAATAGGCAGTTCGAGGCCTGTGACCTCTTTTATTACATTTTGAACCGTAGTCCAGTACTGTATTTCTTAATTTCTGGACATGTCCACCAAATGTGGGCCATGTCCCCCTTTTGTCCACAGCCTCTCCAACATAGATCAGATACCAGAGGGTAGATTTGTTTTAATCTCACTGGAGTGAGATACCAATAGAAGAGTATCTTATAAATGTTCTTTTTTATGGTGGTGCATATAGATGTTCCAGAGGCTGCTTCCCAGATCTCTTTCCAGTCTTCCTCCTCGATAGTAATATTCAGGTCAGCGGCCCATTTAAGCATATAGTCATGTCTTGAGGGGCCTTCTACTGTTACCAGCTCCGAGTAGATCATGGATATTAGTCCCTTTTGATCTGAGTCAGATTTACAGTCTCTCGAATTTGGTAAGGGAAGGGAATTCCGGATTTCGGGATGTTTTTTGGGCAAAGTGCCTGATTTGAAGGTATTTAAACGCATCCAAACCGGGATTCCATATTTACTTCTTAGGTCTTGAAAGCTCAGGAGTTTCCCTAGGCTCAGTATGTCCGCCATCATCGTAATCCCTTTTGATTAAGTTGGTCGAATAGCCTGGAACTACACCCAGGGGGGAATTTAGGATTATCGAAAATTGGCGTGAGTTGTGAGCCAAGGGAGGAGAGCTTGTGTTTGAGTTTGGTTTTTACCCAGATCTCCCAGGTATGTCTTGACGGCCCTAATTTGAATTTGTGCGAAGGCATATCTCCTCTTTCCGTGCTCCAAAGGCATGCTGGCAGGGAAGGCATTTTAGCATAGTGGGTCTCTATTTCGAGCCAGCATCGTTGGGTTGGATCCGAATTCCACAGCGCCGCTTGCTTTAGCTGGGCCGCCTGATAGTATTTGTGGATATCTGGGACTCCCATGCCCCCTCTCCCTCGTGGTGACAATAGCTCCGGTTGGGCTACTCTGGATCTCTTGCCTTGCCAAATAAAGTGGAACATCCTATTTTGGATGTTTTTTCATTCTGAGCCGGGAACGTGGATTGGAAGAGTCTGAAAAAAATATAGTAGCCTTGGAAGTATATTCATTTTTATGGATGTCATTCTTCCGATCCACGATATCTGATAATCTTCCCATTTGCTCAAATCCTTTTTAATTTTGTCAAAGAGAGCTGGGTAGTTATACTGATATAGTGACTGGTAGTCCTTTGATACATTCACTCCCAGGTATTTGATGTATAAAGGACTCCATTTATAAGCAAAGTTTATTTTGAGTAATTTCACTTCTGGCTCTGTGAGGCTGAGATTGAGGGCCTCTGATTTTTCATTGTTAATTTTGTATCCAGATATGGTGCCAAAATCTTCCAGTTCCTGTTGGAGATTAGGGAGGTAAGTTTGGGGTTTGGTTAGGGTCAAGATAATATCATTAGCAAACAGAGAAATTTTATAATTTGTTTTTCCAATTGTTATGCCCTGGATATTTATATTATTCCGTATTTTAGCCGTCAGTGGTTCTATGGTGAGAGCAAAAAGGAGGGGGACAAGGGGCATCCCTGCCTCGTACCGGAAGTCTAACAATTGCAGATGGGTTCTGGTACAGCGCTTGAACTCCTTCTAAGAATGAGTCTTTAAAACCGAATTTCTCTAACGTTTTGGTAAGGTATAGCCAATCAATTCTGTCAAATGCCTTCTCTGCGTCTAAGCTTAGTAGCATTGCCTTGGAGCTTGTGAGGTGGACATGTTCAATTATGTTAATGATCTTTTGGGTATTGTCCGAGGCCTGACGCCCCGAAACAAACCCGACTTGATCAATGTTTATTAATCTTGGCAAAATAGGGTACAGTCTATTAGCCAAGATCTTGCTGTATAATTTGAGGTCGTTATTTAGGAGTGAGATAGGTCTATAACTGCCACATTGTGCCGGATCTTTCCCTTCTTTATGGATAATGGCTAGGTTGGCTAGGGACATTGACGACGGGATAGGGTTCCCTTCCAGGAATGAGTTGAACAGGTTGAGAAGATGACTAGATAATATTGGGAGACATTTTTTGTAATAGGCATTGGAGAAGCCGTCAGGACCTGGTGTTTTAGATATTTTGGAGGACTTCACAGCGGCTATCAGTTCTTCTTTAGTTATC
The DNA here is from genome assembly GCF_040206685.1 of Ascaphus truei. Classification (NCBI taxonomy): domain Eukaryota; kingdom Metazoa; phylum Chordata; class Amphibia; order Anura; family Ascaphidae; genus Ascaphus; species Ascaphus truei. Next base: position 277,179,869 of record NC_134483.1, read on the forward strand.
TTTGTATTAAGGAAGGAGTTTTCTTCCTCTGTCAGTGTGGGGAGTTCACAGTCGTCGAGGTAGCTCAAAATAGCTTCAGCTCTCGACAGCTCTGGGGCCCCCTTCTGAGTCTTTAGGTTATAGAGTTTGGTGTAGAATTTGGTAAATTCGTCCGCTATTTTCTTCTCGTTATATAGCACCTCACCAGACCCATTTTTGATTAACGTTACTTAGGATCTTTTTTGTAGACCTCTTAATTTGGTAGCAAGAAGTCTATCAGCCTTATTGCCCTTATCGTAGTACCGTTGATTGGTCCATTTAAGGGCTTTTTCCACATTTTCAAGTTGGATGTGTTTTAGCTCATTCCTAGTAAAGTTTTACTAGTTTTAGCTCATTCCTTGTAAAGTTTTTTGGATGGATTAGTTTTATGTTGTTGTTCTAAGTTAGTTATTTTCTCCGTTAGATCTTTTATTGCTTTTGCCTTAATTTTCTTCTTATGGGAGGCAATTGAGATAAAATTACCTCTAATTGCCGCTTTGTGGGCTTCCCATAAGATCGAGGGAGATGAAACAGATCCACAATTGTTAAAGAAATACTCCTTAAGAGCTTTTTTGATCTTTTTCTCCACCTCGGGGCTGTTTAGTAGTGAATCGTTCAATTTCCAGTTGTAGGAGAAAGTCTTCACAAAAGGGATGGATAAAGTTAAGGTAATAGGCGCGTGGTCTGACCATGTTGTTGGACCAATATCTGAGCTTGTAGAGCTTAAATCGAGTTTGGAGAAAATGGAGGCTCCTTGTAAACGGTCGAAAAGTTCTGAAATCAGCGGCAGGGGGTACCGTTTTTTTACCGTGATTTTGTTCAGCCCACTAAAGTCGATACAGGGTCTTAGAGAGCCATCCTTCTTCTTCACGAAGAAGAAGCCTGCCCCGGCGGGGGAGGTAGAACTCCGGATGAACCCCTTCTTAAGATTCTCCTGGATGTAGGCTGTCATCTCTTCCGTCTCGGGCACAGATAAGGGATAAGATTTAGACTTGGGGGAGAATGGTTCCAGGAATGAAATCAATGGGACAGTCGTAAAGGCGATGAGGAGGTAGTACTTCGGCCTGAGTCTTATTGAAGACATCTAAGAATTCATGGTATACCTTCGGCAAAGCAGAGTGAGAAGATGAAGTGGTGTCGAGGCCCGCCAGCACGGCAACAGAAGGAGAAATCAACTTCTCTGGAGAGTCAGCCCATTGGATCGGCAAAACATTGGTCCAATCAATACACGGGTTGTGAAGCTGCAGCCACGGCAATCCCAATATAACCTGGACAGTAGAGGAGTGGAAAACATCAAAGACTATTACCTCGGTATGACCATCCGCGGTGGTCAAGGTAAGTGGCATGATCTCCCAAATGATGAATGCCAGTTGAAGTGGTCGACCGTCAATGGCCTCGAGGCCTATGGGTGACTTCTTTTTGACTAATGGAATCTGGTTGTTGCAAGAGAAGGCGTGATCAAGAAAGTTGCCACCAGACCCGGAGTCAATGAAGGCTTTAACCTCTATTTGGAGATCAGGACCCACAAGGGTTATGGGGAGGAATATCTTCTTCGGTAGTTCCTTAGGGAGAGAGGGGCAAGGAGAAATAGTACCCAGTAGAAGCCCCTCTACCTTTACTGGGCATTCCCGTTTCCCGGTTTCAAGCAGCATTGACGAAGTTGGTGTTCAGAGGAGCCGCAGTAATAGCAGAGACCCTTCTCCCAACGTCGTGCTTTCTCAGTGGCCCAAGGCTGTTGGCTACCAATTTGCATCAGTTTGGGAGCGTCCAACGCGGGAAGGGGCAGTGGTGGATACCTAAGAGAAACAGGCAAGAAGGAGAGAGAACGAGAACAAGTGCGTTGATCCATCCAAATACTGAGAGGGATGAGTTCCTCGAGAGATGATGGCCGGGGGGTGAGCTGCAAGGTCATCCTTGAGTGATTCGGACAATCCATGCCAGTATGCTGCAGCCAGAGCTTCATCGTTCCACTGTGTCTCTGCAGCGATGGTGCGGAACTCCACCACGTATCTTGCAGCCGACCTACGAGCCTGAGAAAGGTAGAATAAAGAGAAAGCAGCAGTCTCCCTACGTGCCGGTGTATCAAAAACTAGTTGGAACTCATGCCGGAATTTGAGATAATCCTGAGTTAGGTCTGATCTGTGTTCCCAGAGGGGAGAGGCCCAAGCGAGGGCGTCGCCAGTGAGTAGGGCATATACATAGGCCACCTTGGAACGGCCAGTAGGGAAGTGGGACGGGGATATTTCGAATTGGACCTCGCACTGGTTCAGGAATCCACGACAGGTGAGGGGGTCCCCGTCATATCGATTGGGGGGTGGAATACGTGGTCGCGGACTGCTTAGAGGTATAGGGGCCGGGGTAGGTGGTGTCAAAGGAGATTCCCGGAGAGATAGGGTAGAAAGTTTCTCAGTGACATCAGTGAGTTGATTGCTTAGGAATTGCCAGTGTTCCATAGTAACACCTTGGCCCACCTCAGGAGGGTCTGCATTTGTTGGGCTCTGCATAATGTAACGCCTGTATGCCCGCAGACCTTGCCAGTCCCCAGTACTGAGGTGGGTAGGGGTAAAACACGCACCCACAGCAGTGAGGGCATGCCCGGAGTGTGGTAATTGCGTTGCCGGGCCTGGTGAGTAAGAATAAACATTATACTTGCTGAGTCCAGGGCACAAGAGGTCGGAAGGTAGTTGTCCAAGAGTCAGAGTCCAAGGATAGGAGAGAGCAGCGTAGTGATGTCCGAAAGCCAAGGTTCAAGGGCAGGAGAAGGCAGCGTAGTCAAAGTCCAAAGCAGAGTTCAAGTTCAAACCAAGGGAATCCAAACAAGGGCAGGGACAGGAACCAGAGCTGAAATAGACAAGGGAGCTGGGCATAGACACTGCACACACAGGAGCTACAGGAAAGGAAAGGGTTAGCCGGAGGGACCAAGGTGACGGGGACATGCTGAGAAGAGCGAGTCCCCCGATCCGTTACAAAGACACAGCACACACAGAGAATCCCTTTAATGGCGCATATATATATAATTCCATCACTATATACCAATAGGGTCTACATACTGTAGTAGCCACACACATGAACAGATATGCAACACCCTCTTACATTTCTACACCTACTCACACAATTGTTATACACTCCCCCTCCACAGATACCTTTTGTAAAGTGCTGTATACACTGTGGGCGCTTTATTAATTAAGATATATAGAAGGTTAAAGAAAAGATAAAAATAATGATAGATGAAGAAAGAAGATGGTGATAGAAGAATTGTGTTACTTGTTCCGAATCTTCAAGGTGGATGGCGTTGGATTGACTTTGATGACGTCACGGTACGAGAGCTTGCAGAAATGCCGGGATTCGGAGGGTCAATGCTTCTAAAGGTAAGAAAAATGTTGAATGTGTCTACTTTTATATTTACTGTTTTTTTTATAGTATTTGTTTATTTTTATGTTTTTCATTGCCCATTAACTGATAATGTATTAATCTGTGCCCGTTCAGGTACAGATAAACACAGTGACAGCCAATGGATTTTTTGGCAAATGCTTTTTTCTATTGATTATTTTTTCTATTTCTGTTTATTGTTTGGCTTACATTGTTTGTAATTTTGATGGCTAGTTTTTATTGCATTTTCTGATTGTTTAGCATTTTTAATTAATTATTTATTTTGTTGGCTACTGGTTTACATTGATGTGTTGGTAAGTTTTTTTATTAATTGATTTGTTGGCTAGTGGTTTAAATTCATTAATTGTTTTTGTGGTTAGTGCTTTTATTTAATTGGTTGGCTAATGCTTTTATTTATATAATTGGGGTGTTTAGGTGCTTGTGTATATCCTTTATTATTGTGTATTTTTGGCCTTCATGCTTTTTTATTAGGGTGACCATTGACTGCTATAGTGGCTTATCATGTACCCATATTAAATGGGTATAATGACCACTAAGCCAATCAATGGGTACAGGGTGGGTATAGTGGTCCCAGGGTGGGTGGTTATGGCCTCCCGGGTAGGTGCGGGGTAGGGTGGGTTAACCCATTAATTACTATAGCGGCTATTAACCGCTAAGGAGATTAAAGGGTTAGGGGCCATTAGATTATATTTTTTCATGTATTCTTGCTGGCATCTGAGGACATGGACCTGCAGTATGCTGACAAGGATGCCCTTCATGATGGCGAGGTAAGTAGAAAGGTTTATGTAATTTATTTATGCTAGCTGGCTAATGTTTTATTTAATAATGGGCTAATGAGCCCCTATCCATATCTGGATAATAGTTACTTTGCCCATTACAGTACTGTATGTGTTCGGGGGGATTTATTAAAATGTATTGGGAAAAAAATGTTGGGCACAGGATTGGTGCCTCAGGCCAGCAGGGACACCCAGGGACCACCCCTGGGGCCCCAAGACACCCACAGGGACAAGTGAGGCCCAACAGACACCCGTGTGGACCACCTGAGGACCCCTGGAGACCCGCAGGACCATCCGAGGGCCCCCAGACCACCTCAGGGCCAACCTTAGGTTACCCACAGGGACCACCCCAGGGCCCACAGACACCCACAGGGACCAACTGATGACACCCATGGGGACCACCCGAGGAACCACAGACACCCACGGGGACTACCTGGGGGCCCCCAGACACCCGTGGGGACCACCTGAGGACCCGCAGACACCCACGGATGTGACGGTGAAGGGGTACGCACGCTCTAAATCAAGGTTAAGCCTGTTTTTGGTTGCCCCTTATCCGAGTATAAGGGTTCAAGAGAGTTAGCTCTTGAGCCCAGTAACAATGTATGCTTTACATGTACTTTGTGTTAATAAAGTATTTGATGTGCTTTTATCATTCCGAGCATGTCAATGAGCAGGGATTGCTAGGGCATGAGTTTCAAGGGGGATTTTGCAGAGGAATTGTTGACAGAATGTGCCTAGGTAGTTGGGGTCTATAGTTGTCGGTTCCCCTTAAAATGTACCCACAAATCATGCCTGATTCTCGGATAAATGTCGGCGCATTGTCCCGGCAATATCTCCCCTTGAAAACGCTTGCGCGTCTCACTGCTAGGGTTCCCTGCTTCAGCGTAGCCCAGAAAGGTAAATGGGCAAAGGGATGAAAAGTGTCCCTGTAACTAAAGGGGTCCCTAGGTTAAGGAGGATAGCCCAGATAATGCACAGATAGCTACGAACCTGTATTGGGTTCATGGGTACTCCAACCATAGATAAGGTTGTGAGGGGACTCTTAGAGTCCAGTCTAAGTCGAATAGACAGTGTGTGGGGAATGCAGGCTGACAGAAATAAAAGTATACTTTTCTATTCTATTCCCCATACCCAGGGCTTAGGGATGTATTAAAAAGTCTATTTTGGAGGCGCATGCGCGGCGGGTATGTGGATGGAAGTGTAGTGCAGCAGCTCCAATACCCACCGGCACAAATCATCTAATAAAAGACATTCTAAGCGCAGCTACCCTAGATCCAAGCATAGCATCACGGGTGTGAACCTTTGCTGATCAGCCCTATACCACTTTTGGAGGATCATGGCCACAACAAGGCTGAAAAATAAACGAAAAACAGACGTCCGATCATACTTCACAGGGGGAAGCAAAGCAAGGCCAGAGGAGAACCCTGCAGGCACAGACTCAGAGTCGGCCCCAGAGATGGAGGGGACACAGACAGAACAAGCGGGGATAATAAAGAAATAGCTTGGTTGCTAACAGATTTAAAGTCGTTCTTCAGAGGGGAGGTGGAGAGTCTCCGCAAAGATATACTCCAGATTGGCACCCGCACGAACGAGCTAGAAGAAAAAATGGAGGAAAGCTCACGGTGCCAGGCGGAAACAAATACAAAATGGGGGAACTAGAACGCAGGGTAGCAGAGCTCGAGGACAGGCAAGAGGACGGCGAAAATCAGGACAGGCGCAATAACCTGCGCCCACGGGGGATACCTGAGGAGATCCTGGATCCTGAAGCCCTGCTCAATAGATGGATGAGCAGCATATTGCCAGGCAAACAGAGGCTGAGCTAACAATGGACCGCTGCCATCGCACCCTGCGTTCGCGCCCAATGCCCAACAACCCTCCCCGAGACGTGATCCTCCACCTGCACCATTACAGAACGAAGGAAGAGATCTGTAAGATCACGCGGGCAACACCAGTGGTAACCTTTGAGGGAATCACCATGGCGGTTTTCCAGGATCTCTCCCCTATTACTCTGGCGAGGCGGAGGGTGCTGTTTCCCATTACGAGAGCCCTGCAAGATAGAGACGTCCGCTAGCGCTGGGCTTTCCCTTTCGCCTTGGTGGTGATGAGGAACGGCCACTCCCACACCCTAAAACATCATTCAGAGGGGGCTGCCTTTCTCAAAAGCTGGGCATCACCGCAGCAACCACCGGCCCGGGGAGCCCGGAGACGTGCCCCCCCGCCCAGCTGAGTGGGAAAAAGTGCCCAAAACTGCGGAGCGACGTAAAGATAGAGCGGCACGGACGCATAGTAACCTCAAAGACGCCGCCTAAAATCACAGTTAAAGGTTTTTTCAAGTTGCAAGTTCCGTTGTTACTAGTACCCCCCTCGATGTTCATTGCCCCAAGACCCGCCCGGTCCGCAGAGGGTGACCAGCGAGACCAGCAGGAGTGAACATGCCCACCTGTACCTAAACCTGTAATGGCGAAGAAAACCCCCCAAAATGGCGCCACTGGACTTACCTGTCAAAGAAAGGGAGAAAGTGCAGCAAGAATCATGGCGGCAGCTGTTTTGGTGGGACTGACTGGTAAGAAGAGTGAGCCCGCCCCCGGCTGCGACCGTCCCTGCCCTCGTCCGGCCCCCGACTGACAACCCACGCCCGCGTCATCTGACGAGTTCCGGAGGCGCCGCGGAGATCCGGATATCCGGCGGAGAGGCTGTCCCACCGGAAGTGCGTCGTGAGATGGGTCCCGGCTCCCCCCGGCAGAGGCACGCAAGCTCCACTGCCGGGGAGGGGTACAGACGCCCAGCGGACACCAGGGGTGGACAGCTGGCCAGCATGTGAGAAGGGGAGCTGAGCAGAGGAGGACGACGCCCCAGGGCAGCCCCAGAGCAGTGGGGGAAGGGCGCAACATCAGGGAGAGAGGCCCAGGAGGCGAGGGGGAGGAGGGCTGATGGAGATGGCGGCCTGGCTCACGAGGCAGGAGGAGGGGAACCAGCGGCCACCTTGGCAGGACCCAAGTAAGGGAGAGGGCAGGTTAGTGGAGGAAGCAGGGGGGATATAGGCAGAATAGAAGGAGGTCCATAGGTGCAGGGGGGGGGGGGGTCGGCTCTGTGGGTCCGCAGTTAGGTAATGCGAACAGGCCAGAACGCGGCAGTTAGTTTTGAACAATAATAAACACATTGAGACATGTAGGTTTTGGGCTTCAAGGGTCGCCTGAAGTTAGACCCAGTTTGGGGAGGGGGTGGCTGCGCGAGGATGTTTGGCAGAAGCCGGCGGGTGGTCAGGAGTCTGTCACCATCCCTGCCCGCAGGCATGTGCTTCCGCGACAGGGAGTTGGGCCCAGCCCACGCCCCTGTTAAAGTCCCGGACTCCCATGGTCCGCAGGAGGGACTATGGAGCTGGACTGGGAGGGAGGAAGGTCCAGTGGGAAGGATTTACTTCCGGGCATTTACCCTATGGCCCTTGGGGACCACCAGGGTACTGTTTATGTGTTTATTTGTATGTTGTTTCCCTTGCCTTTCCCTTATGTCTTTCCCCACCCATGTTCCGGACCCCCGAAGAGAGGGAGCGATCCCCAGAGCAAGACGCCATCACAGACGGCACCACCGGCGAGGGATGCACCCCCCGAGTAAGCACCTACACCTCATCTGGCTTAGCTTCCCACACAACATACAAAAATGGCAGTAACACTTATCTCCCAAAATGTTAAAGGGTTCAATAGCCCAAAGAAACGCAAGGTAGCCTTCTCTGAATTCAGACGCAGAGGGGCAGACGTGATTTTCCTCCAGGAGACCCACTTTAGTACACACAGCAGCCCTGGTTTCTTAGATAAAGGTTACAGGCAGTTTTTCCTGGCCTCCGCTAAAGAGAAAAAGAAAGGGTTGCCATAGTATTCAATAATAAATCCCCCTTCCAGCTTGAGAGAGCAAAAAGGGACAGCAAAGGGAGATATCTTATCTTGGTGGGACTCCTACAACAATGTAGAGTAACTTTAGCCTGCATATACGCGCCCTGCGAGAACGATCCGAAGTTCTTTGAGGAGTTCTTCCAGGTATTGCAAAGGTGTGCCGTGGAAAATATAATCCTAGCAGGGGATTTCAACAAAACAATAGACCCCCGGCTAGATAGATCACCGCAGCAGCAAAAGCCTAGACATACAGGGAATGGGCCACTGCTGGAGGGCCTCAAGCAGGGGAGCCTGGTAGATATCTGGAGGGAACAGCACCCCGGGGAGCGGAGCTATACTTTTTACTCACACCCTCATGACAGTTACAGCAGGATTGAACACTTTTTTGTGTCTAGTAGAATGGTCCCACAGATATCCGATTCCAAAATACACGACATTACGTGGTCAGATCATGCATCAATAGAGCTGAGATGCACACAGATTAGGCCTACTAGCCCGGGAGCAAACTGGAAACTTAATGAATCACTGATTAAGATCCCAGAATTAGAGAAAAAGGTTAAAGAGGAGATCAGACAGTTTTTCCAGACCAATCTGGGCAGTGTGGAGTCCCACACAACCCTGTGGGAGGCTCACAAAGCCACGATGAGGGGGGTGCTAATTAGCATAGCAGCGAGAAAGAAAAGACAGAGGGATGCCAAATTGACACAGCTATATAAGAGGTTACATGAGCTCTCTGCACTACATAGTCGATCAGGCAGAGGAGATACCCTTAAGGAGTTGAAGGATGTAAGGACTGAGCTTAACCTCCTCCTCACCTCCAGGGCCGAGAAAGACTTGAGTTGGACACATAGAAAATTTTATGAGAAAGCCAATAAGCCGGACACAATGTTAGCCAACCGACTCCGTAATAGGCAGCCAAATTACAATATACAAACAATTCGAACAAAGTCAGGGGAGACATCCTCTAACCCTAAAGTTATAGTGGAAGAGTTTAAACAATACTATGCTCAGTTGTACAATGGGGAGAAAGTGGTCCACAATGTAAATACAAGGCGCAGACTGCAGGAATTCCTGGCAGAGGCTACTCTGCCGCAGTTGGGCAGGTTGTAGAGTGAGGCGATACAGAGTGATTTCACACGTAAAGAACTGGCAGCAGTAGTCAAAAGCTTGAAGTCTTCCAAGGCCCCGGGCCCAGACGGGTTCTCTAATTTATATTATAAAAAATTCATTGGAATACTAGCCCCACATATGCTCAGGTTATTTAACGGGGTCCTGGCGGGAGACCCTTTTCAGCCCAGATGCTCCAGGCGTCAATCTCCTTGATTCATAAGAAGGACAAAGATCCCACAAATTGCCAAAGTTACAGGCCGATCTCATTGATAAATTCAGATGTTAAAATCTATTCTAAATTACTGGCCAATCGTTTAAGTGTTATCCTGCCTAGGCTGATCCATCCGGACCAGGTTGGCTTTATTAGAGATAGACAGGCGGCCGACAATACCAGAAGGGTAATAGATATAAATGACTTTGTCAACGCCAGCAAGGTTCGGAGTTTGGTGTTAAGCCTGGACGCGGAGAAAGCCTTCAACAGGATAGACTGGCCATACCTGGAGACCATGCTTGAGGCATATGGTTTCGGGGAAATGATTTTGAGGGCAATAAAAGCATTATACACGTCTCCTGCAGCGAGGGTCCTGCACCACAGGGCTTCCCCTCAGAGTTGTTTCCAATCAAAAGTGGGACGAGGCAGGAGTGCCCGCTCTCGCCCTTGCTCTTTGCTCTATGCATCGAACCACTGGCTGCACATATACGCAGTAATAGGGACATAACGGGGGTCCAAATTAACTCACAGGAGCACAAATTAGCATTATACGTTGATGACATTATCTTGACAATCACCAAACCGCTCACCTCTCTCCCCTACCTATTTGCGCTCCTGGGGCGGTTCAACCAGCTCTCAGGTTTTAAGATAAACCAATCGAAGACTGAGGCGATGAGCTTGAACATCCCCGGCGATATGCAAAAACTATTGGAACTCAATTTTGAGTTTAAATGGCAGCCCAGGTCCATCAAATACCTAGGGGTGAATGTCACAAAACAGGCAACATCCCTATATCAAGCAAATTATCCCAGTCTGATAAGGATCCTAAAAAAGGAACTACGGGACTGGTCAGCATATGGTATCTCATGGCTAGGCAGAATTTACAGTGTTAAGATGAACATTCTCCCCAGAATACTGTACTTGTTTCAAACTCCCCGATACCAGTAGTAAGATCCGAGATTAAGGATTTACAAAACTCAATAACAGCATTTATTTGGAAAGGTAAAAAACCACGGATCAAAGCAGCAATTATGCAGAAACCTAAGGAAGCGGGGGGTCTGGCAGTGCCATGCTTGTTGTCCTATTATAAGGCTGCACAGTTGTGCCAAATTACGCAGTGGCATGGGGACCCAGAATTGCGACGGTGGGTGTCACCGGAGAGGGAGTTGTGCGCTCCACTAAAGCTCAGAGATCTCATCTGGTACCCGAAAAAAAGAATTAAAGATCCATTGACATCGGTGGTCAACTCACTCTCGGTCTGGGAGGTGTCCAAATATAGCTACTCATTGACCTCTGAACACACATGAATGGCCCCTCTGTATAGTAACCCGGATTTTGCTCCTGGCCTAGAAGGGAAGAATTTTCAGATCTGGAGACAACGGCGGGTTCACAGATTAAAGGACCTGGAGGGCAGCAACACCATCAAATCATTTGATCAATTGAAGTCAGAAACAGATATTCCTAACACAGAATTTATTAGATACCTTCAGGTCCGGGCATTTTACAACAAACACACGGTGAGACCACCCATAACGAATTTTGAAAGGCTCTGTGTGCGGGGAACTGACACACGGGGACTGATCTCCACTCTATACAGACAGGTGGTCGGTACGGACAAAGACGACATAACTAGACCCAGATTCATGAGTTTATGGGAATCAGACCTACAGGAAACACTAGAGGACGAGGACTGGACGGAAATATTTAAGGCGACCGCCAGCAGCTCTATCTGCACGACATTGAAGGAGAACTCATATAAGGTAATGTTGAGGTGGTATCTCACCCCAGTCAGATTAGCTAAATATATTAAAGGTGCATCCCCGCTCTGCCCACGGCGGTGCGGGGAACAGGGGGATCTGGTACACATGCTGTGGTCCTGCCCGAAGCTTATGCCAGTTTGGCAACAGATTCGAGATTGGCTACAGCGGATCTTGGGCCTCCAAATTCAGCTAGACCCATGGCTGTTCCTCCTAGGCAAACCCACTGACGAAGTATCGAGAACGGGGAACAAATTAATAGCACATTTTGCAACAGCTATTTGGTGCGAGACCGCGGCATTGTGGAACCAGAACGCAATTCCATCAATAGACAAAATTAGAAATCGAATTTGGTTTGTTTGCCAGATGGAAAAGTTAACGAGTCTGGTTAACGATACTGGTGAAAAATTTCAAAAAGTTTGGCTGCCTTGGCTAGCCCAGACGGATATCCCGGGGCTTAGCAATGCCACCACCTGGCTTTAATAGGATAAAATGAGTTCTCCTAGGACGCACAGACAAGGTGACAGAACAGACACAGAGGACTAACAGTAGCCCCCCCCCCCCCCCCTGTAGGGAGCTAGGTCTAAGCTGATGCTTATAAACCCCAATATGCGGGAGAGCCACAATAACAAGGGCCGGTGGTGACCGTCCGACAGAGAGATCCAGGAAGCAAATGGGAGCGCCTTCTCAACCCCCCTTCCCCCCCCCCTCTCACCTCCTCCTATCCCTCTACCTGTCTATGTCCTGTCGTCTTCCCTTCCCCCTGTCTGTTAAATGTAGTATGTCTGATGTTGAGTCTGTCCACCAGGACAATGCAATGTAATGTGTTGGCATGACTTATACTTGAAAATAATAAAAAGAAAGTTGAAAAAAAAAAAAAAGTCTATTTTATCAATACATTGAAATGTACTGTTGTGTACTGTAATGAGCTGGGACTTTCAGAACGATGTTCAGACAGGCTGCCAGGGCTACCAAGTTGGTGTCAGTAAGTCTGCTGGACATCGGAGTTCAAAGAAACCATAGGATGCCAGAGGTGTGAAAGACATTTGGATGGCAGGGAAAGGCTCAAGTACCCACGTCCTGGGAATAATGGCAGTAGTCCGTGCTGCCATTTGTTCTGCCAGACCTGGTGGAGCATGACCCAGCGAGTGGCATCAGTTAGCCAGGGACGGAGGTGGCAAACTTGCGCATGTCCCTTGGCAATTTCAGATTTTCCGTTCACCCGGCTTTCTATACCGGCTTGGCTTTGATTGGCTACTGAGAAAGTTCCCATGCATTGATTGGCTGTAGTATTTGGTGAATGAAACTCCAAATACTATAAGAAACATCTGAGCCAATCAGGTTTGAGATTTCTAGCGCCAGAGGTGTGGGCGGGCTTTTCAAAGTTGCATATGTGCGAATAGCAGAGCAACTGGCTTCGATTTCAGGCCAGGAAAGTCTGCCCGCCAGATTCTAAGTCCCAAGTTCTAATAATCGAACATAGTGGCTGCGGCTGGGATTGCAAACCGATTTTAGTTCCACGAGTTTGGTAACTGAAGGAACCTTGCCCTGCCAATAGGGTTGGAGGCTTCTGTGACTGGACACACACACAGCACCATACTGCTGCAGACTCCCCGGGAAGCTTTGGCACCACGCCCTGGCACTGTTGATCTCCAATCTGGTAGAGCGTACAGGCCCGGGAAACAAAGGAAATGAAACAAAACACAAGCCAGATTTCAAATTCCTTTGTCTCATTTATTAAGCATAGGGTAAAGATTTTTATACAGAAAAAAGAAAGGTTTGGTTAGAGGTGTAACGTAGGTGTAACCTTGGCGTGATTTAGATTAGAGGTGTGATTTAAGGGCAGGACATATTAGTGGAATGATCTTGGGGCGTAATTCTCCCAATACAGGCACTGTCTGAAATACATAGCCTTTTCATTGTCTATGTTATAAAAAAAAACTTGAATTTCTCTAGCAACTATGTGAGGTGATAATGCCTCTCTCAGAGAACTAGTCTATTGTTTACTGATTAAAACAGCAGGAAGCTGACAACATAAAAAGTATCTTAGCAAGTAGAGAGGAAATGTATTTTGGCAGAAGCTGAATGCATAAGAAATTATATTTCAGCAAAAGGCTGACTACATAATTTTAGCAGGCTATTACAGACAAAGTGGATGTTTTAACACAAAAGCAGCTTCTGGCCTTACCTACTATTCCTAACAGTACTAACACCCGGTCAAAAAGAGTCCAAGTTCTCAGAAGAGAAGGGAGCTTGTGGAACTTCATGCTGATTTGGGAACTAGAGGATTTCGGGCTAAGTCCAGGTCAGGAGAAAACTAATATTTAGGGTTCCCTGCACCTAGAAGAGTCTAGTTTTTGACCCCCAGACCCACAGTAAGTGTCCTTTTCGTCTGTATTTTGTGTTTCACTGTGTGTATGCTAATTTGTGCGAATAAATTACAATTTATTTAATTATCTTATTTTGCTCAATGAATGATGCTGGTAAAAAGGTGTAACCTGCCCCATCTCCCGTGACAACGGGGACCTCCAGAGGACCCCCGCGGCCTCTGGTATCAATCATGTGGGGGCAGAAGAGGTGGGTATCGTCACAGTGGACTGAACTGATCAACAATTTTTATTTTGGGGTACGAGATTGAGCACACAAGTTGAGCAAAATAAACTGATATTTATTTCCTTACTAGACAGACACACGACAACCTTAGAATATATTTGACAAAAACACTTACTGAGGGACAGAACGGGATAGAATGTCCAGAAGTAAAATAAGGCCCGGAATATTGTCTTTTAAAATGCGTGTCCTTTGGCAAGGGGCGCACAGTTCCAGCCCCATAAGTCCGTGAATATGGCAAAGTTTGTTCTGGTCCGTTGGGGTTCGTTAGATAACCCCCAGCACTTACGTAATTCTGAAGCAGAGTTGTGTCCTTTGTTCTGTTGTAATTAACTCGTTGCGTTCAGGAATCGTTGCTGCTGCTCTCATCCTCTTGTAGAAGCAAAGTGGAAATTTGTTCACATTGTAGAACAAAGACGAAAGGCAACGGGGATAGCTCGGGAGGCATGTATATAAGGTTTTTAGATCATATCTCCAACATACCCACCCAATCCCTCTTGTGGGAATGTTCCCATTCACCAATCCCCAACTTGCCCACAGTTTGCAGAGTGGGCACTATAGGGATTTCGGTTAATACAGCATCTGTGCGACACTGACACCTTGGCTGCTTAACATATGTGTACTCCCCTTTTTACCTGGCGTCTCCCAGGCTGGGAGGGGAACACTTAGTGTGAACTAGCCCAGATGACTTACAGGATCTCCTATTCAGCGGGCATCCCGGCTAATTCACATATCCTGGCTCTGGGGTTTTCATATGCAACACTTCCCTAGACTCACATGCGCTGCCTTAGCGTGGGGTCTATGAAGTCTGCATAGGAAAGTGTCCCAGCTCATGGGTGTTAAAACATTTGATCCCTGGGTGCATTACAATGACAGAGAAAAAACCTCATCCTGCCTGTACATTTAAACTGCAGCCAAAAATACACTTTATTAAAAATACATGTTTTACTTGTCCTAAAGTTATACTTTTAATCTGTGTGTGCTTGTGGTGTTACTCTGGGGCTGCACACCAAATCTCAGGGTGCTAGCCCTTCCCGTTCCCGAGTTATGGCTTCTCCTTGAGCTGGCAATGCTGGGGTATGGGTTTTTCACGTCAATTGACTTGTGGTTAACCGAGTTCCCACGTCAATTGACCGAGTTCCCACGTCAATTGACGGCTGTCTTGTAAGTTACACTTCTAACCGGGGCGGGAATACATTGTATCCGATAACCACTTGAGACTGAAAACCGCAACCCTTTGATTCAATTGACCTTGTGGTTGTGATTTCCAGCCTCAGTAATGGATACCTATACCTCTCAATGGAACAAAGAGACCGCGCCACGCTTCTCCAATTAACTTGTGGTTTGGCACCCGCAGCTGTATCTTGTGTCCAAAACCAGTAATGCCGGTATACCATGTAATACATTACCGCAGGCATATACAATCCTGCAAAATGGGGACAATAAGGGACAGAGGGAAAAACAGTACATGTATGGTGCATATAAAATTGACCCCTTCATCCCCAATACGAAATAGGGGTAACCAGCCGAGCATACTGCCTTTATTAATGCTCTGATTACCCTCAATTTCGTTACAGGTATTCATGTTTATTGTGGGTAGCGGGGGTGGCTGACGGGGTATTTGGCCCTTGGTGGGTAGCGGGAGGGGTTAACCTCTTCATTGCCTTAGCGGTTAGCCGCTAAGGTAATGAAGTTGCCAGTAAATGCATTTTTATTGCATGGGATTCATGCCTGGGGTCTCCAGTGCTGATATTAATGGGTATCATCTCCGGAGACTCCTGTCATCAATTCGATGCAGAAAAGAAAAGCATTTTTTTTCTGTCCTGCCTCGCCGCCTCTCAGCAGGTTCTCACCACCTTCACGCCAACTTATCCTGGCATGAGGATTTGGGGAAAAACTCACCAGTAGGCGTGATAGGCCTCGATAAGCTAATCACGGCTACTAGAATTGCATGAGTTTCAGAACCTGCAAATAAGTTGTTTCTCGCCGCTCATTCTGCGTTTTTATTTTTTTTTCAAGGCTCAAGGCTTAACATTTTGGCGATTCAGTTTTTTATCACACACTTATTGACGCTTACAGAATCATTTTGGCTTATAAGTGCTCGATAAGTGGCTTATGAATGCTTATAGCATAGGCCCCATAGTCTCTCAATATTAAAATACCACTGGGCTGCAGAGAGAGAGCACTAAAACACGTGCTCTCTTTTAAGAGGCAGGTGCTGCTGCATCTGCCTCGAGGCACAGAATCAATTGAGGGTTCCTTGGGGTTTTCTTTGAGGGGATGCTGTACTGTGTGTTCTATAGCACGGAGGAGGTGAGGTGTTTCTTGTGCAAGGAGCTGGGGCATGCTCGTAAGAGCTTCCCTCGGAGGTTATCAAAGCCAAATCAGCCCCAGCTCCCGCACCTCACGTGCTACAGCACCCCACTCCACAGAGTCAATCACAGTGGGCCCTCAAATAAAAAGGTCCCACCTGGGAGCTCAAAGGGGCTGCTGCTCCTACCACCAAGGAGGTTGTTTGAACTGGGGCGCTCCCTAGGATTTGTGGCGGAGAAAGTGCTGCAACGCCTAAGCTATTCAAATAAATTGGAATATAGATATGTGATTGTGTACGAAGTGTAAAAGAGTATATAAAAATATATACTGGCCCTTTTTTGATTTCCTGGTTGCTGCTTGACTTCGGAGAAGGGAATCCCGTCTCCTTCTTAGCGTGGCAGTTGTGGTGTGAAGATAGTCAGCGCAAACCTCATGGGCCTCCCGATGTCGATGGAACCGAATGAAATAAAAGGATATGGATAAAAAAGAATTAAAATCTCAGTGTATTAGATACACATGTGGGGGATGGGGGAAGAGGGGGGGGGGAAAGGGGGAGGGGGGTGAGGGCAGGGGGTGGGAGCAAGGAGGAGGATAATGCTGGAGGGGTTGATAATTGGTTTTCCACTTTAACTAATCAAAGAATACATAAAATTATGGATTCAGTGACTCACACGGGCTTGTGTGGTGTCTCTCCCTCAACGCTGACTGTAGTGGATTTATTACAGACTCATATGCTGGAGTCTCAATATACATAAAACTCACACGGCCTGATGTGAGTCCTTGTCCTCAGAGGGTGATGTCCTGTATGGATGGTGTCTGGGTTGTCTCAGCAGAATTATCCCCCGATGGGTGTAGTGTGTGAGTGTCTCCTCTCCCCGTTTCCCAGATGACCAAAAGGAGTGTATGCCAACAAGGGTTAACAACAATAAAAAAGGTCTTTAATGGGTATACAGTGGAGACATAAGCATATGAAATGCAAAAATGTGGTGAACCATAAAAAGTATAGAACAATCTATGACAAAATGAAATAAATTATACTAAGACACAATGAAATAAAATAAGACACAATGAAATAAAATGAAATAAAGCAAACACAAGGACTACACTCACACTTGAAGTCAAATAAAATGGCCCAGCCTCAGCCGCTCGGTACACTCCTGCACGGTCTCCTCCTCCGTTCTTGTTCCCACTGGTGCGTCCGGCAGCGGAACCGGAAGAGGGGATCTGCACCGGATGTCCTGTAGTGTGCTGGGTCCCTCTCTCAATGAGCTCCGGCAGGGAACAACATGTTTCGCAATAAGCTTCGTCAGGTAGATGTAATTTTCACGTTTGGCCACATGGTGGCACCATTGTATCACGAATGGCAAGATTCTAACTAAGAGCAAAAAAAGTTTAAAAGAAGTGACTCACGGAGGATTTGAATGGTTCCTAACATTCTGATGATTTTGAAAATACTGTTCCCACCAGATAGTCGCGCAATTGAAAGAAAAACTAAGTCTGTTTGAACACCCATTTGTAAGTAGTGCTGGGTAAAGATCATTATGCAATTTCTACTATGCAATTTTTATTATGCAATCTCTTCTTACAAAGTTGAAATCCACCATCCGGTTACCATAAATACTAAGGGCTAATAACGGCAACACTTATAAAGACATAAAATAGTCATTTTTACTCCGTTTTAATTTTAATCAGAAACAGGTGATCAACCAATTAACTAAAGGGGGATACCTATATATACAGCACACAATGAGCATCCGGCAGGAACCTGACGAAGCTTATTGCGAAACATGTTGTTCCCTGCCGGAGCTCATTGAGAGAGGGACCCAGCACACTACAGGACATCCGGTGCAGATCCCCTCTTCCGGTTCCGCTGCCGGACGCGCCAGTGGGAACAAGAACGGAGGAGGAGACCGTGCAGGAGTGTACCGAGCGGCTGAGGCTGGGCCATTTTATTTGACTTCAAGTGTGAGTGTAGTCCTTGTGTTTGCTTTATTTCATTTTATTTCATTGTGTCTTATTTTATTTCATTGTGTCTTAGTATAATTTATTTCATTTTGTCATAGATTGTTCTATACTTTTTATGGTTCACCACATTTTTGCATTTCATATGCTTATGTCTCCACTGTATACCCATTAAAGACCTTTTTTATTGTTGTTAACCCTTGTTGGCATACACTCCTTTTGGTCATCTGGGAAACGGGGAGAGGAGACACTCACACACTACACCCATCGGGGGATAATTCTGCTGAGACAACCCAGACACCATCCATACAGGACATCACCCTCTGAGGACAAGGACTCACATCAGGCCGTGTGAGTTTTATGTATATTGAGACTCCAGCATATGAGTCTGTAATAAATCCACTACAGTCAGCGTTGAGGGAGAGACACCACACAAGCCCGTGTGAGTCACTGAATCCATAATTTTATGTATTCTTTGATTAGTTAAAGTGGAAAACCAATTATCAACCCCTCCAGCATTATCCTCCTCCTTGCTCCCACCCCCTGCCCTCACCCCCCTCCCCCTTTCCCCCCCCCCTCTTCCCCCATCCCCCACATGTGTATCTAATACACTGAGATTTTAATTCTTTTTTATCCATATCCTTTTATTTCATTCGGTTCCATCGACATCGGGAGGCCCGTGAGGTTTGCGCTGACTATCTTCACACCACAAGCTCCTACCACCAAGGCAGCCTCCAAATATAGTACCCAGCCACCTTGAACAGCTAGTTGCTGAACCGGTGCCAGACCACACACGTCTCCCTTCAGACCCTGCAGGGGTTACAATGGACGAGAGTCTGGAGATAGAGTAGGGGAACGAGGGGGCCTCCCAAGGTTCAGTGAATGAGCAGCAAGCTACTGCCACAAGGCAACAGAGCCTGCACCTGGACTATAAGGGAGTCCCCAACACTACCCCTACTAAATTGGTGGTTGCTGTTGCTGATGAGGTGACATTTATGGACAGCCCTGTTGCTATCCCTCCACTGCCACTTACCAGTGGCTCCCCTGGAGCAACTATATCACCTCAGGAGCATCCATCTGTGGAGGGAGATGTCATGGGATTAACCCCCATTCAGGATACTGGGGTTGGTGCAGAAGGGGAAGATGAAGCAGGTAGTGAGGTGTATATGGGGGAGGGGGATAAAGTGGGCCCTTCTATTAATACCTTGGGGAGGTTCCCACTGTAAAGATCCCTCCTCAAGAAGCCACGAAGCTCACTGACATCCAGGCTGCACAGGCAGCAGTGGAGGAGGGAATTAAGGCACTCCTTGGCTTCCAATAATACCGGGGATACCACACCCTCTACTGCTATGCCTACAGCCACTCCCCAAAGTGCCCCCAATATGGCACAGTCAGCATCATCCTCAGGTCCCACCATACAGGATTAAATGGACACTCCGCAGACACCAAGATGGAGGTACCTTAAAATCAAGGAGGGTAGTCCCTAGAAATATACAGTGTGCGCTGTCCCTTAACTCCTATCTCTTTATAGTCAATGGACTTCTCCCTGCAGCTCCCAGTCTCCCGTGATCAGTGGGGCAATTTCCAAACACAAACACATGTAAAGGGACGCATAGGAGAAAGAACAGAGACAAAATTAGTCAAAAAAAATACAATTTATTTGCACATTTGAAGCATGAACGACTTACATAAAATAGTTACTGAAGCCCCTCGCCAAAGTCAGAGACCCCACTCTCAAATACCAGGTAATCCTTAAATATTTTCTTGTTCAGGCCCAAACATCAGGTATCTTATCAGGGAAGAATTCTTATTCAATAGTTGCCGACGTATTCCAATTTTATACCGCATCCCTAAGATACATAAATCACTTGAGGATCCCCCTGGCTGTCCCTTTGTGCCAGGGATAGAATCAATCACATCTAATTTATCTCACTATGTAGATACATTTCTAGCACCCTTACCGCTGTACTTCCATCTTTTCTTAAAGATAGCACTGATGTATTAAATTCACTGAAAGAGATCACTTGGGAAGAGCACTTTATTTTGGTTACTTTAGACATCACATCACTTTATACTTGTATTAATCACTCATAAGGGATAGAAGCCATTGCACATTTTTTGCACGTTGACAATTCATTATCACTTGTTCAACAACACTTTGTTATTGATAGTATTGATTTTATTCTTCACCACAATTATTTTTTGTTTGAAGATCACTTCTATCTCCAGACCACTGGGACGGCCATGGGGACATGCTTTGCCCCCAAGTATGCGGGGCTTTTCATGGGGAAATGGGAGTTGGACTTCATTTGGAAGTCCAATAAATTTAGTCAATATCTGAAATACTATCGACGCTACATTGACAATATCCTGATGATTTGGGCAGGAATGCAAGATGATCTTGATGGATTTATTGGTTATCTTAATAAGAATGACCGGAATCTCGTATTGAAGGGTGAAAATAACCAAAAAGAGATCAATTTCTTAGATTTTACCCTGTCACAAAAACTTTTTTCAAGCCAGTAGATGTCAACTCTTATTTAGATTGTAAGAGCAACCATTTGGGGCAGTGGTTGGATAATATTCCTTATGGTCAGATGATACGCGTTCGACAAAACTGTTCCAAAATTACGGATTTTGAGGCACAAATAGATAATCTAGCTAAGAGATTTGCAAACAAGGGTTAGGATCAACAACTTGTTGATAAATCTATCTTAAAAAGTTTGAATATCCCTAGAGAACAACTTTTAATGCCCAAAGAGTGGAATGTTTATCACAGGATTCTGTAAGCAAGAATATAGGATAAGTCAGATCCTTAAAAAACATTGGAATCTCTTGCTAGTGGATCTGAAATGAAGGGATACAACCGTGGCGGCTGCCCTGAGTCTAAAGCGGCCGCCACCGCGGGTATTTTAAAACCCCGTGCAGATGCGGGCTTTTTTTTTTTCCGGCGCCGCAGGCGCTTCCATTGTTCAGCGCCATTAGCGCTGAACGGAAAAATGGCCGCACGCGGCCACGATATGTGGCTGGCGCGTGGCCACGTTCGCCGCCAAAAAAAAAAGGCACAGAGAGTTGCGGTTAAGCTTTAGATTAAGCTAAACCGCAACAGTATAACAGCCCATCCTAAAATAGCATTTAGATTTCTATTGCAATCCTTTTTTCATTATCCATTTTTGCTAATTTAATTGCCCTTTTGCAATTTTTGTTACAATGCTTAAAATTCTGATACGAATTATCTCCGTCCCTTCTGACTTAAAGAATCTAAACGTCTTCCTCTTCTTGTCCATTTCCTCCCCTACCTGTTTATTTAGCCACTTTGGTTTTGACTTATTTATTTTAAACATATTACCCAAGGGTATACACTGTTAAGTGTGCTTTTCTAACAATGTTTTAAAGACTGCCCATTTTTCTTCTACATTTTCCCTGCAAAAACATCATCCCAATGTATTACTTGTAGATTAGCCCCCATTTTATTAAAATCTGCTTTTCTAAAGTTTAAGGTCTTTGTTGAACCCAAGTAATCTGTTTTTTGATTATTTATTTCAAATGAGCCCATGTTGTGATCACTGTTACCCAAATGTTCCAGGACTTGAATATTTGTTATTACTTCTACATTGTTTGATATTACCAAATCCAGTATTGCCCCTCTCCTGGTTGGTTCCTCCATATTTGGGTCATATAATTGTCTTTAAGCAACCCCAAAAACCTGCTTCCTTTTGTTGTAATCTAATCTCATTGCCCATGTCTATGTCTGGATAATTAAAATCACCCATTATGCAAACATGACCCAGTCTTGATGTCTTCACCATTTGCAAAAGTATTTTAGCTTCCTAAATCTCACCGATATTTGGTGGTTTATAGCATATCCCTACAAACATTTTCTTTATACTTTTACCTTCACAGCTAATTTCTATCCACAAGGATTTTCATCCTTCCCTTCATAAACATCTTCCCTTATTATAGGCTTTAGATCCGGTTTAACATATAAACATTCTCCACCTCCTCTTCTATTTGCTCGAGTCTTCCAAAAATGTGAATATCTTTCTAAATTAACTGCAGAGTCATGAGTTTCATCCCACCATGTTTCAGTAATGCCTATGATACTGCACCGACACACTTTATTCGAGCAAATACCCGGTATGTACCTGGCAGATACCTGGAATGCGCCGCTCCTCACCTCTGACAAGCCCCGTTGCATTTGCCTTCCCAGCCTGGGTTCATGCCTGGCTGCCGGGCGGCTGATCTGTTAAATGATAATGATTAGGATTTAATAGGCTGCAATGCTTCGCGTGTCTACCAGATGGCATAAATTCATGAATTGTAATGCAGTATATATATATGTACTGTGCAGTATTGCAGCCAGCGGGAATAAAATGCTTCAATCCCTGCCGGAAAATAACTCAATGCACTCGGGCAGAAAACAGTCACAAACCTCAATACACCCGGGTATACCCGAATTCGTGGGACTAGCCGAGCTCGAATAAAGTGTGTCACCAGTGTATCATACTGCTCCCTTGCAGCTATTAATTCATGCTCCCCCCAGGCTTCTTGCATTAGCAAGCATGCATTTCAGGTTTTTTTTTAGGTGCAATCCGCCCCTAGAATATAGATGGCACCTCTCAGAAAAGGAGTCCCAGTGCTCTAAAAAACCCAAACCCTCCTTCCTGCACCACTTTCTTAGCCATGCATTAACCTCCCTAATATCTGGCTGTCTCCCTGCAGGAAACCTACAGTTAGGGCTGGAAATAATTGGACACTGACACAATTTTCAGAATTTTGGCTCTGTACGCCCCCACAATGGATTCGAAATGAAACAACCGAGGTGCAATAGAAGTGCAGACTTTCAGCTTTAATTCAAGTGGTTGAACAAAAATATTGTATGAAACGTTTAGGAATTGCAACCATTTTTATACACAGTCCCCTTATTTCAGGGGCTCAAATGTAATTGGACAAATTAACACAATCATAAATAAAATGTTCATTTTTAATACTTTGTCAAATCCTTTGTAGGCAATGACTGCTTGAAGTCTGGAACGCATGGACATCACCAAACGCTGGGTTTCCTCTTTTGTGATGCTTTGCCAGGCCTTTACTGTGGCTGTCTTCAGTTGTTGTTTGTTCGTGGGTTTTGCTGCCTTAAGTTTTGTCTTCAGCAAGTGAAATGCATGCTCAATCAGGTGATTGACTTGGCCATTGCAGATTATTCCACTTCTTTGCCTTACAAATCTCCTGGATTGCTTTCGCAGTATGTTTTGGGTCATTGTCCATCTGTAAAGTGAAGCGCCGTCCAATCAACTTCGCTGAATTTAGCTGAATCTGAGCAGACAATATATCCCTATACACTTCAGAATTCATCCGGCTGCTTCTGTCTTCTGTCACATCATCAATAAACACTAGTGACCCAGTGCTATTGTAAGCCATGTATGCCCATGCCATCACACTGCCTCCACTGTGTTTTACAGATGATGTGGTATGCTTTGGATCATGAGCCATTCCAAGCCTTCTCCATACTTTTTTCGTCCCATCATTCTGGTACAGGTTGATCTTAGTTTCATCTGTCCAAAGAATGCTGTTCCAGAAATGGGCTGGCTTTTTAAAATATTGTTTGGAAAAGTCTAATTTGGCCTTTCTATTCTTGAGGCTTTGGAATGGTTTGCACCTTGTGGTGAACCCTCTGTATTTGCTCTTGTGAAATCTTCTCTTTATAGTAGACTTGTATAATAATATGCATACCTCCTGGAGAGTGTTCTTCACTTGGCTGGATGTTGTGAAGGGGTTTTTCTTTAGCATGGAAAGGATCCTACAGTACGATCATCCACCACTGTTGTCTTCCATGGACGTCCAGGCCTTTTTGTGTTGCAGAGCTCACAGTGCGTTCTTTTTTTCTCCGAATGTACCAAACTGTTGATTTGGCCACTCCTAATGTTCCTGCTATCTCTCTGATGGATTTTGTTTTTTTTTGCAGCCTAAGGATGCCCTGTTTCACTTGCATTGAGAGCTCCTTTGACCGCATGTAGTTGGTTCACAGCAACAATTTCCAAACGCGAATGCCACACCTGGAATCAACTCCAGACCTTTTACCTGCTTCATTGATGATGAAATAACAAAGGAATAGCCCACACCTGTCCATGAAACAGCTTTCAAGTCAATTGTCCAATTAATTTTGGTCCCTTGAAAAAGAGGGGGCTACATATTAAAGAGATGTAATTCCTAAACCCTTTCTCCAATTTGGATGTGAATACGCTCAAATTAAAGCTGATAGACTGCACTTTAAGCCCATATTCATTATTTAACTGTAACTTGAATTTATTTTGGTACACAGCCGAAATAACAAAACTTTTATCAGTATCCAATTATTTCCGGACATAACTGTATACCACTCTAGAGGCTGAAGCCAGCTGGCACCTGGAGTGGTGAGGCAGAGTCTTATTCAGCCACCTCACTTCATTATCATGTTGGTGGTGACCCTGTTCTCCAAGTCCTTCCTGTCAGATCTGCTCTTTTCTCCACCTCCAGGTCCGGCATCTGGACTACACATTCAATTTACTAGATGTGTGTGGTACTCAGGGATAACTTCAACTGCAACCTCGGGGCTCTAGAACACATCAGGACAGAGTTGTGTTCCCTCTCTGTGTCAGCCTTGCAGGAGCTCATCGCCCACTTCTCTTTAGTCGACGTCTGGCGGGAACAACATCCAGGGGCATCAGATACTTCCACGTACGTTAGGGTGTGGTGTGGTCTGGTGTCCCACTCCCAAATCGACCAGCTTTATATATCTAGCCACCTTATCTCGCAGGCCTGGTCCAGTGCCTTAAGGTTGGCGCTGTTCACGGAACGTGAAAAAGAATAATGTGTATATAAAGCACTGATGCGTAAATATATTTAGTGAAAAAATCCTAAAAATAATTTAAAAAAAACTTTAAATAAAGGACTAGGCTGGCTGATAAAAATGACCCACCTGAGTGATTGACCACTGATAGTCCAGACCTCACAATCCAAGTGAAATCCAAAAATGGCTTGTTTGATGTCTCATGACATGTGGGGATAAAAAAGACAAATCATAGTGCAACACTGGAAAACTAACTGATAAAACAAACAATCACTGACAACATACAACCAATACAAAATAGCTACAATAAAAACTGATACATTTAATGAAAAAATGATTAAAGTGATAACAATCAACCATAAAAAATATACTGACAGGGAATCACTTCTAAAACTGAAATCCTACTCACGAAATATGAACAGTACACCAGCAAGTACTATAGCAGCAACAGCTGCAAAGGAAATCCGGATTGGATTCACGGACACAACTGTGTGTCCGTGACGGTGACGCTAATGCCATCAGTGCCCTTGGCCACCTATTGGCACTTCAACAACTCCTTTTTGAAGTTCCAGATGGATCACGGGTTGCGTCTGTTCTACGCTCTGGAGAAAAAGAAGGGCAACCGAAGGCATATCACCTGCCTTCTAACCGATGACGGTTCACCTCTGATGGATCCAGAAAGCACCCGGGATATGGCCTGGGTGTTTTATTCCAACTTGTTCTCTCCAGATCCCATCGATTGAGATGCCTGCAGAGTGCTATGGAATGGGCTTCCCATGGTCAGTGAGGGTGACAGAGAGGCTGAATAAGCCTCTTAATCTAGCTCTGATGCCCTCTGTCTCATGCCCTACAGTAAATCTCCATGGCTGGATGGGCATATTTTTGTCCCTGTTCTTTTATATCTTAGCCATTTTTGTGCATATCTGTCATGTAGAACCAAAATTAGTGCATATACCTGTAGTAGCTCCCTCCCCATGGCTTCCATTTAAAGCAGACCACTTTCTGATTGACAGTTTCCTTGTGGAGCACACCAGAGATACGCAAATATGTACTGTAATGGATGTAACAGTGATACTCCCTATCAGCTGGTTTAGCTCACACAGAGTTGTGGCCTAGAAAAGCAGTGGTTGTGGTTGTGGGTTCTAGTCCTGTTGGGTCTGACACCATTCTAGGTCATCATTAGTTTGGTGCCTTAGGCTTATTATGAACTCTACATAGTTGGTATGGAAATCATTTTAGAAAGTGTGGGACGGGACTTATTTAAATATACTTTATATACAGTATTCCATTAGCATATCTCTCAGGTGTGCTCCTTTCTCAGCACAGGCATGTCTCCCTAGTTTATTTGGAGGGACGTTTGAGGGGATATATATATACAACTGGCGACTTCTAATAAAATTAGAACTCTCTCTCATCCACTCAATCAAAGGTGGATCCAAATTCGCCCCCCCAAAAAATCGTCATCACTATCTGTGTATTGATTTCCCTGTTAAGAGCTGGAGTGGAAAGTTAGGGCCATAATTCATAAGTAAATGCAAACCATTTGTCTCAGCGGGTAGTTTCCTAAGTTAGCTTTTTGAATTTTGCAGAAAAATTGTCTAACTTCTAAAGCTTTATATATTTCAATAGCTCAAATTGTGTTGGAGAAGGAGGATTGCAAATGGATTCAGGTTGCTTTATTGTTGGGGTTGGTGATATAGTTATTTTGGAAAGCCATATAAACAGAAAATCATAGCATACAGTATACAGAAACCTGTTTTTATCTTTCAATAGAATGCAATCACAAACTTTATTTACTTATGAAAGAAATCAGCAATTTTGAAAGTTGTCAAATGTCTATTAATGCAGACACTCCAAGATAGAGATGCCTTCCTCTCTGCGAAGCTGGGCCTCTGGTGCACGCCGTAAGCTGGGCCCACCTGGAAGTCGGCGGGAGAGGCTTGGCCTGGTAGAGAGGGACTTGTGGCAGCTAGCAAGAGCTGAGGCCAAGAAGTATAACTGCTTTATTTGCTACGATTTTCTATGTTTGTATGGCTTTCAAAAGTAATTATCACCAACCCCAACAATAAAGCAGACAACCTGAGTGCATTTGCAATCCTCCTTCCTCAACACAATTTGAGCTATTGAAATACCCTATTTCCTCGATTCTAAGACGCCATCGATTCTAAGACGCACCCTTGATTTAATAAAAAAAATTGGGGGAAAAAACAGTATATTAAATGTGCAGAATTTTTTTCTGGGGGGAGAGAGAGAGAGGGGGGGAGAGAGAGGGGAGAGAGAGAGGGCGAAGGGGGGGAGAGAATGGAGAGTGGTGGAAGGAGAGGAAAGAGGGGGGAGAAGGGGGGAGGGACGGAGAGGGGGGCAGAAGGGGGAGGGAGGGAGAGGGGGGGGAGAATGGGGGGAGAATGGAGGGAGGGAAGAGAGAGAGGGGAATGGGGGGAGAGAGAAAAGGAGGGAAGGGGGGAGAGGGATAGGAGGGAAGGGGGAGAGGGATAGGAGGGAAGGGGGAAGAGGGATAAGAGGGAAGGGGGAGAGGGATAGGAGGGAAGAGGGAGGGATAGGAGGGAAGGGGGGAGCAAAGGGGGGAGAGGAGAGAAGGGGGAGAGGAGGGAGAGGGGGAGAGGAGGGAAGGGGGAGAGAGATAGGAGGGAAGGGGGGAGAGAGATAGGAGGGAAGGGGGAGAGAGAGATAGGAGGGAAGGGGGGAAAGATAGGAAGGATGGGGAGAGGGAGAGAATGGAAGGACACACAGAGACAGACAGACACACACACACAGATATACACACACACACACACACAGATATACACACACACAGATATACACACACACACACACACACACACAGAGATAGACTGACAGACACACACAGAGAGACAGACACACACAGAGAGACACATACAGAGACAGACACATACAGAGACAGACAGACACACACACAGACAGACACATACAGAGACAGACAGACACACACAGAGACAGACAGATACACACACACACAGATATACATACACACACACAGATATACACACAAACACACACACACACACACACACACACACACACAGATACAGAGATGCACACACAGATGTCCTTATGCACGTGCAGCTCACACAGAGATTTGACAGGGGGAGGGGGGCTGCTGTGAAGACATACCCCTGTCCGTGGGATCTCCACTGAACTCTCTGCACCTCATGGAGGGGGGGCGGCCATGATCTCTCTGCACAGAGGGGGAGGAGGGGGGCTGTGATAACTGTGCTGTTATGCTAAGACCCGGCATCTGCAGCATATCTCTCTGCACGAGGGGGGCCGTGATCGCAGACATTTTTGCTGCACAGAAAACCCGGCAGGCATCTCCAGCAGCGCCCCCTGGCTGTTTTTTTTTTCCAGTACCTCGATTGTAACACGCAGACCTATTTCAGCCACGTGAAAAAGGGAAAAAACCTGCGTCTTACAATCGAGGAAATACGGTACATAAAGCTTTAGAAGTTAGCATATTATTCTGAAAAATTCAGTATGCTCACTTAGGAAAGTACCAGTTGAGCCAAATGGTTTGCATTTACTTATGAATTACAGCCCCAACTTAACTCTCCCCCCTCTCTCTCGGTCATTCTCTCCCACCCCTAATTATCTCCCCCCCCCCCTCTGTCATTCTCTCCCCCCCTCTGTCATTATCTTCCCTGCTCCTCTGCCATTATCTTCCCCCCTGTAAGGCTAGGTACCCGATGCAGTCGGCGGCACACGCGGCTGCGTGCGCGCCTCCCACCAGCTCCTTACCTCTTCCCTAGCTGTCCCCGGTGACACCTCGCTTCCTAGCTCACTGCGTACTGTGACGTGTCAGCCAGCAGGGGCTACAACAGGATTGTGGTGTGGCTGGGAGCCAATGAAGAGGGGAGATCGCCAGCAAGGGGGTGTATCCTTCCTCAACAGCTTGGTAATGAAGTAAAATTTTGTTGTATTGTAAAAGCAGCAGTACAGCCCTGGTGAACGCATTTGTATGGTTTATATGAGCCCATGGTTGAGTTTAAGATATTTTCCTTTTGCTTTATTGTGCTTTGGTTCCTTTCCCTTGGATTTGGTACAATTACACTTAAACTCTGAGTCAAAGTGTCAATTGAAGAGCACTCAGGAGCTGGATCGTTTTCAAGATTTTCTAATTCAGACTGTCCTTTGCTGTCACATGTGTAAGGTGGCAACATTAAAGAATCACTTTCTTCCTGTTTTAATAGGGTGAGATAATGCACAATGGTAAGCTGAACAGAAAATATCCGACATGGCCACGCCCCCCATTATGGCCATGCGCACCTGACCCGTTTTGGTCACGCCCCCTGCACCCAAAACATCTCCCTGCAGATCACAGTGAAGTGTCTTGCATGCGCCGCCAGGACGCAAGGCAATCGTGCAGGCGTGTGCAGTGGGGCCTTAGCCGAAGAGGCATGTGTAGTTGGACAGACCAGGAAAACGTTTTGCGGAAATTAAAACATTGCTTTATTCAGCCTGTCCGTTTAAGAAGGCAATGCATACAAAAAGAAAGCCTACTCCATTTTGGAGACTAAATAAACAGTACATGCCCTAACTATCTGAATGGCTGGATAGGCCAGTTCCCTGCCAAAAACACATAACATGCTATCAGGGACAAATGTATAAGAAAGTCGTATGTCGGTCAGGCATCTCCAATTTCTCTAAACAAACTTCAGATGTAGGAGTTGCAGTCCTGTTGCACCCTTGAGGGCCCAGCTTCTGGCAGGTTCCTGGGTCCTCTTTTTCTAGGAATATAGGTCTGATCTCCGGGTGTCTTGTTATCAGCACAGCCTTTGTGCTCAAGACATCTCTCCTTTGTCAGCACAGTTCTGACTGTGCTAATGAATCTCTCTGGCTGTCCACAGCAGGGGGCGGGGAGGGTGGGGGTAGTTACCCTCCTCTGATTACCCAGGTGGAGCTTCTTAATTGACTACCTGCAATTAACCAGCTATCTGCTGGATTTCTCAAACCACTAGAGGCAGCTTTATTTAAACAGGAATAAGTCCCTGTTAAACACCCCTCTGTCATCTTCCTCCCCCCTCTGTCATTCTTTCTCCCCCTCTGTCATTCTCTCTACCCCCCCTCCCTCTGTCATTCTCTTCCCCCCCTAGATGGAGGAAACTGCACAGCCCTTAGCAATGGCCCTGCTCTGGAGATCGGGGGAAATCCCCTCACTAAGAAACCTAATGGCTGCCGGCCCCCCAAATTCTGCCGCCCTAAGTGACCGCCTAGTTGGCCTAATTGATTAACCGGCCCTGATTGCACCTCTCTCTGGCTTGTACACAGACAGTGACTCTGTCACGGGTAGTATTGTATTTTTTGTGGGGGTGGCATTGTATTTTGGGTGGTGGGTGGCATTGTCAGGTGGATTGTGTGTGGAGGGGGGAATGAGTGTGAGGGAACTGGAAAGTGTGAGAAACGTGAGGGGATGGGGGAAGAGCGTGAAGAAGAGGGGAGAAAGAGCAATACATTGGGAGGGGGGATAGAGGAGGGGGCTCGCAAGGAGGTGTGAAAGGGGGGGCTGCTTATTTGGTTGCCGAAATGGAGGGGGGGTGCCCCTTCAAAACTCTAGTCCTGGCCCCAGGAAAATGTGTCTGTGACCCTCATTATATGTAAATTTTATTTGTATATGTATAGAATAGAAGTAATACATTACATATAACCTGTTGATTGTTTATTAAGTCAGTCATTGATCTTTAAACTGCTGTAAATAGCTGAAGCTTCAACCAATGGGCGAGACAGTGCAGCACTCTTTGGCTTTCACATGGGCAGAAGTAGTTTTAATTAATTAAGGACATAAAAAAACAGGCACAGTACCTGATTAATATGTACAATTAGAAGGTATGTACACACATGTATCTCCATTTTGTCACATCATAACAATGAAAGAGTGACTGAACACAATACTTTACATCAACAATGTATACTAATAAATAAGTATTGTGTGTTACCCCATAAAATCTATCCACTTGGTGTAAGGATATAGGGAGGATATCAATTGCTTTCTAAAACTTAATTCACACGCAAAAAGAATAGTTGGCCACATGTAACCCAAGAGGGAAATGTCTCTGCTAGGCAATAAAAATGCATCACATATATAGAGCAGAGATCCTACAGCTTGGAAAAAGAGAGTGGATGTTTTGATTTGTGCCAAAGTTCAAGGATTGACTCTTCAAAAATTGTCCACCGTCCATGCTAAATTTTTTCAATTAACTATCGGCCTGTGTTTACTAAGCAGTACTATTCCAGAAGACAGAAGGCGTCTTTTGGATTGTCACTGCTTCGTAAATATATCTATTGTGAACTGATTTGTATTTTCTATTTATAAATGCAGGATGATTTATCTGTGCCTTTACATCAAGAGGATTTGGACGGTTCCTCAGGTCTGCTCTTCCCTTTTCATGACACAGACACAAACATGCTGTACATGGTGGGAAAGGTAAGCTTCCGTGTGCTGTGTACACTTACAGTATCCACATCTGCCGTTTTAAAGTGGTCAAATATTTTAATAAACAAACAAACAATATAGGAAGGTTGGAGCACAACTGAAAACAGGGTGGAAAAAACAATCTGCAAGAGAGTGTGTGTCCCAAAAAAGGTTTAATGGATCAAACCATAAACATACAGTGAGCCCACGGTGAGATGCACCTTGATAAAGAGCGTTGCTCGAAACGCGTTGGTGGGGGCCCGTGGGCTCACTGTATGTTTATGGTTTGATCCATTAAACCTTTTTTGGGACACACACTCTCTTGCAGATTGTTTTTTCCACCCTGTTTTCAGTTGTGCTCCAACCTTCCTATATTGTTTGCTGTGACCATTGGAAGACCGGATGCACCTACCGGAGGAGGTATACCAGGAAGACCACCCAGCCGTGAGTAACATTACTCTTACACCTTACACCTTATTGTTCCACAGCGATATATCTGACTGGACACTAGCTAGTGGGAGTTGTTACTTACAATAGTGGAACTCCATCCAGGCCATCGTGTCATAGTGGAAATAGGTGTCATATCCCACAGGAATTTGGTTTGGTTTAATGCTCCTGGTACCCCTAGGATCTCTACACATGGAATTATTCTGTTGAAGGACTTTATTGCAGCTTTTGATCTATGTTTCTGAGCACCATACAGCATTTTTTAAAAATATTTTAATAGCAATAAACATTAAAGAATAAATGTCGCAAAAATAAATATATTGCCATACTGTAACTGAGCCGAAAGGAAGCCTGAAAACTACTCATAAATTAAGACTGGATATTTGAGCAGTATTTAATAGGTTTAACGCTATATATCTTAAAGGTACCTGTGAAATAAGAGTCTGTGATCTCAACTTAATGTTAAAGTCTTGTTAGTTGTTTTATAATGAAGCCCACAGGAGGTGGGAGCATACTGTTGGTGAATTACTTTTTGGGTGTGTCCAAAAATAATCTGTCCTAATCTCAATTTTAACAGCCAAGTGGATGAAAAATAGAAATTAAAATGGAGTGTATAATGGTGTGGCTCATTGAGTAAAGGCACTGACTGAAAACAATGATGTTGACATTGAAGCAGGGACATGCGGTTCAGTTGCAGGGTTGCCAGGTGTCCAGTATTGAACTGGACTGTCCTGTATTTGGACACACTGTCCAGTAAAAAATTAGAGGTAATACTGGACATGTATGTGTCCGGTATTTCCTCTCTGGACATAGTGACCTAACCAGCTTTGGGGGTGCGGGATTTCCCTGAGCATGGAAAGAACAGGGCTGTTGCTAGGGGGGCTGGGCAGCCTTACCCAGAAGCAGCCAATAAGAAGGAGGGGTCAGGAGCCCTGGGCCAAGGAGAGGAGGAAACAGCATGGAGCGGAGAAGTTTGCGTGCGTGCGTGCATGTCGCACCTTTCGCCATTGTGTCCAATATTTTTTGAGAAGCGACCTGGCAACCCTATTCCCAGTGTCAATGACCTTGGGCAAGTCCCTTATCTCCCTGTAACTCATGCATCAAACCTAGATTGTAAACTTATCAGGGCAGGGCCTGTGCCTGTAACATTCTATGCACATTTCTATTATGGAGTGCTTTATGTCCCATTGGGAGACATGCCCTATACGATTTTTTTTTTTTAATTATTATTGACCTACTGCGCACTCAGAAGCTTATATGTAACAGCAACCTGTGTATAGTTATTGTGGGTTATTTACTAAAGTCTCCCAGTATAAAAATAGAGTTATATCAGTGCAAAAGAATTGCACCAGACTAATCAAAGGACAAACAATTGCTTTCAATAGGATTCCTGTTTTGATAAATATATTGCTGTTTTGTTGGTATACTTTAGCATTGTTTCAACAGAAAACAATACAACTGTGATCACACATATGTATATGAGAACTATTTTTATTAATGAAAGTGAGGTAGACTTATTGTGAAATAAATACTATAGAAAATATTGTTTCCTTCCTTTTTTTCTGTAGGGAGATGGGAACATCCGATATTATGAAGTCAGCCCCCTGAAGCCTTACTTACACTACTTAAATGAATACCGATCCCATTTGCCTCAAAAAGGAATTGGTGAGTTATTCATGTTTATTTCATGTATGCAATAATAGTCATTCAGTCTTGACCTATTGCTGGCTGCATGTGTCAGGAGTGTGCAAACTGGTGGGGGGGAGGGCGCTTCGCTTACAGAGGCCCCGCACTCTTCACCAAAGCATTTAAATGAAATGCCGGGGATCACGCGAGACCTCTGTAAGGCCGCACTTATAGTGCTGGCAACGTGACCGATGATGTCACCCATCGCCGTCAACGAAAGATATAATTAGGCTTTTAGCGACGTCGCTGGCGACAAGGCCAGTGACGTCACTATGGGGGCGGGCCGCGCAATTTGATTGGTTTAGAGACAGTCACATGTGGCGACTGTCTCTAAAAAATCAAATTTACCCGTCTTCGACATTAATTCCCCACAGTTACAATTTGCTGACATTGGTCTTCGAACTTCGTTCTACGCCCCACCAAAAAATATAAAGTAACCCTCCTTACACAGCTCTAAAGGCGGTCAGATCAGAATAACTGTACTGCACCGACACACTTTATTCGAGCAAATACCCAGTATGTACCTGGCAGATACCTGGAATGCGCCGCTCCTCACCTCTGACAAGCCCCGTTGCGTTTGCCTTCCCAGCCTGGGTTCATGCCTGGCTGACGGGCGGCTGATCTGTTAAATGATAATGATTAGGATTTAATAGGCTGCAATGCTTCGCGTGTCTACCAGATGGCATAAATTCATGAATTGTAATGCAGTATATATATATACTGTGCAGTATTGCAGCCAGCGGGAATAAAATGCTTCAATCCCTGCCTGGAAAATACCTCAATGCACTCGGCAGAAAACAGTCACAAACCTCAATACACCCGGGTATACCCGAATTCGTGGGACTAGCCGAGCTCGAATAAAGTGTGTCGCCAGTGTATACCTTGGCAGTGCTCTGTCCCTCAGGCCTTTGTAGGGTGTATGGAAAATAGCTGAAGCGCTCAAATGCAGGTATATCTCAAAATGATAATAAGCCAGACCACTATACCAGGGTACTAACAATTAAATAGTACCTATTGTATCATATAATGGGTACTATCCTCCTGAAGACAGGTAGTGTGTGGTGCAACCCACTCACCATCAATCTCATTGGCAGGTTCCCCTGAAAAATATACAGATACTCACATCCTGGTAGGGCAGGCAGGCAGGCTGTGCAGCTACTCAATGCAATACAGGGGAAAAAGGAGACCAAAAAGCGCACCAGCACAAACGGAGTAGGAAGAACCCAGGACACAAAATGATTAAAAGGGCACTTTAATGTGACAAAAGACCCATCCAACGCGTTTCGAACGTCACAGCGTTCTTTTTCCTTTGTAGGGTGTATTCTGGACTTCAGCCACTGGTTGTTCTCACTCCTATTCAGGAGAAGTGCATAACTTGTGGGCCAATCAGAAAGGATATAGTTGGAACCACTTGTAGGGAGGTTATGATGCACTGAAAACCCGCTTGATGGACAGTTTGTATATAAATACAGGCTGCAGTGTCGGCAACCCAGAGAGGATAGTGGTGATCAAGCAGTGGTAGAGCAACCCTATGAGACCAGGACAAGTGGTATACCTCTCCCACAACTTAAGGTCCCCATTCTCTTAAGAGATGCTATCTGAGTAGGGTACGTTGCTAACTTGAAAACAATAAAGGATGATGGGACACATCTTAATACATATTACTAAACACACAAACCTATTTACAGGATTCAGAGTGAGGACCTCAATCAGAACTTTGAAGAACCTGCTTCTAGAACATAAGGGAGCGGCTTACATTGACATCATACATCACATGTTGGGGAGGGGCACAGCTTGAGTGAGCCCAAACAGTTACCTTAAACAGTTACCTCCTAGAGGGGGCTACCCAATATTTATAGATTTTAAATGAAAATGAGTCCAGGGTAGAATATTCATGTCATATCTACTCTGTTTTTTCACCATGAAATAAACAACCTATTTAGGGCTACAGTACAGGACTAAGTGAGAAGTTCACCTCCTAGGCTTAATTAGGATGTAATAAGGAAAAAGAAAAAAAGGTACTCACACAGCCACATTGATGGTACTAGTGCTATAAAAACTGGATTCTTAACCATTTGATATTAGTGCTACGTTATTAATTACAAATAATATATAATGTCCTACAGTAGATTACATTGTAAAAAATACATCATGAGCTGGAGAAAGCTGTGAAGTTATGGTGTTGGTAGGACACCATGTGAAGATTAATCTACTCATTCTACGGCTCATAACTGGTGACATGGCTAGACTCCTTTAATTTAAAGAAGGTTGCACAATAATCTTCCTTGGACACAATATGTGTCTTTGTCAATACTCACTGCGAGCCAGTTTTCACTCATGGGAAGCTATTGTAATCTGATTGTTTGAGAAACCTTAAATCTCAGTTACTGTTTGAAACTGACAGATGATACCGTCAGATCTCTCTTGGTGACCCAGTAAACTATATCACTACTGACTAAATAATATTTATGGATAAAAATGTAATTATTAAAATTTAAATAAAGTTAGAGAAAACATTCAAAATTAAAACTTCAACCAGTTAAGATTATATAATTTTATCTATTGCATTATCACGCGATAGTCAATACCTGTATGTGTAATTTATTTCTGTTTTATAGGTGTTATGCCAAAGAGGGGTCTAGATGTCTCATCTTGTGAAGTATTTAGATTCTACAAACTGGTCACAATAAAAAGTTTTATGGAGCCTATTTCTATGATTGTGCCCAGACGGGTAAGATAACAGTATTCAGTCTTTTTAAAAAAAAAAATCCGTGTAACTTTAATTCTACAATTTACAAGCAACTTTTTTTGCAATAACAAAATAGTGCTACTAAACCTGACAAAAAGCTTTTTTTAAACCTTTGCATTAGCAAAATGCCTAGGGCCACCAGGTTCATGTGACCATGGTTAAAGTGATCACATGATCTTGAATTGAATAGCACTGTGGATTATACTGGACACATGATACATATAGCTTGGCCCCCTGCAGACGCATTTACCAGAATTCCCTCCTACTGTCTCTGTATGTTCTCCCTACCTATCAATTAAACTGTAAGCTTCTCGGAGCAGGGACTCCTTTTCCTTAATATTTTATGTCTGAAGCATTTATTCCCATGACCTACTGTATTATTTATATTATCTGTTAATTATTTGATTACCACGTGTATTACTACTGTGAAGCGCTATGTAAATTAATGGCGCTATATAAATAAAAAACGGAGGGTTCAGGGCTCTACGGATTTAAATAATTTATTAATCAAATGCACAACGTTTCAACCACCAAAAAGGGGTCTTTCTCAAGTGTTTTTTGCTGTATAAATAAAGACATACAATACAATAAAATTGAAGAGCCATGACTTCGATCAGCTGCTGGAACGGCACAACATGTCTTGCTGTCCTAGCAATCATATAAATCCACACAGAAGTTACAAATATATATACTTTTAAAGTATCACATGATTCTAGCAGCCCTGGATTGCTTCTACTGTATTTCTTTTCATAAAATGAAAAGCATTGAGGCTTGTGTGTGATGCTTTGGCTCTCTGGTAGACTTGAGGCCTATAATCTTTCTTGCTCAGTCAGCCCACGAGGGACTGACTGCATGTCTCATGCCGTACCGGGAAGAGCTTGCTTCCTCACCCCAGGAGGGTGGGAGCTGAACTCTTATAATTTAGCACTTCCTCTCTGATGCACCAGAAGGGGAGGGCACAAGGTCTGTACCATGATTGGTTATACACAGACCCTTGTGGCACCACCTCTTCTGTCAATCAGAGAGTCAGCATGAGGGGGGAAGTCAATGCCCCTAGGATAGCCTGCCACAGCATATAGCTATCAGGACTTACATGACAGGAGGCAGAGAGGCAGACTGGACCAGCCATGGCTACACTCTCCCCCGGGTGGAAAATTCCATGACCTCACTGGAGTGAATTTGATGCATTATCCATCACTCTGGAGCCTGCAATGCAATACAGGTTACACATATGATGGAGTGTATAGGTATGGGGGAAATGGGTGCTCCAACCGCTGAGGAACTTATCAATCAATAAACTTTGAAGGACTCCATATGGGACTGTGTACCGGAGTGGGTATGTGTTCAAATGACCTGTGAGTCACCAAAATGCACCAAGATCACTAGTGGCGGAGGGAACATAATCATGCATAAATCACCTCACAGTAGCCTCATAGGGGTGATCAAGGTAAAGGTACTCATCCATGGTTGGTCATAATGAATAATGTAGATAATCTTACCCACTCCTGCAGTCTCTGGTAGTCCAATATGCGTGCCAGCCATCCAAGTAGAAATCCAGAGCCGAAGAATAGGAGAAAAAGAGTGCACTGCCAGGGAGTCAGGTGGTGAAAAGTAAAATCCTATTTATTCTGTACAAAAACAGTAAAAACATCACCCCAGGAGGGGAACAAGATCCTCCTATGCTTTTCGGACAATCAAGTCCTTTATCAAGGATTATGAGGCCTGGGGCAACCTAGATCGCTTATATACACCTCTCAGAGCCCTAAACAATCATGGGTGATTGACACACCCCTCTATTGCGCATGCGCATGACGTTATGAGAGGCGCCACTACATCCATCCATATACCATAGGATCTGATGAGTGAAAACGCCCCCCCCCCTCTCCGTCAGAGCACGCACTCCAGAGAGCAATAATAGAGCTAGCATATCCCCAGTTGAATGACAGTTCGCCGTGTGTCCCCACCCCCCAGGACACACCTCCTGATGGATGATTGGTCCATGCGCCGCACCCCAGCCAAATGAACACACCGGCTGAGAAGTGCATCCCACTGACCCGTCATTCCCTCCGTGATTGGCCCAGGGCCCTTCGAGGACAACACTGCCCCATCTGTCATAGCCCCCCTGCAAACATGCATGCCCCGTTCCTAAACAATTTAATAATCCTAGAAAAAATATGCATGTAGATACAGGGTGACATCACAACTGGTCACTGTACCCAGACCTCACACATACATAGTAATACAATACATATTATACCAATCTCCTGTTCATGTTACAGCCATCTAAAAACAACAGGAGAAATTATTAAAGCAGCACAACAAAATAAAAATAAAAACATCACAGCAGAATTACTGAATAAGTATATTGTTCTGCTCTATACCAATTATGTTCATCCTCCCAGAGTGATGAACACATTTAACGACAATGTATCAATTCTGATGACTTCATTTATTTTTTCATATAACAAACCTCCATATGTGATAAAACTAATCACTTATTGATATTGAGGTAGGTGAACTTATTGCCTTGTACAAGCCAGAGACCAGTCACTAGTTACATTAATCCAAATACTAAATACTGAATACTAAAAATCAGGACACCCCTCCTGGGGTGATGTTTTTACTGTTTTTGTACTGAATAAATAGGATTTTACTTTTCACCGGAAACAATGGAGGATTCGGGCGCAACTGCGCATGTCTGACTCAGAGAGGCTGCTGGGATCTTCAAAAAACTTTATTCGTGGAACACACAAGGGCTAGCACCGCATTCTCCCCCTGGCTAAGCGGAGCTCCCTCATGCGCTGTCTCAGTGTCTGACACGATTTCAGACTGCCACACTGCACACTGAAGCGCAGGACAGATTCACACATTCTTTTTACTTTTCACCACCTGGCTCCCTGGCAGTGCGCTGTTTTTCTCCTATTCTTCGGCTCTATACATATGATGGTATAACATAACCAGAATACATACACGGACAGCAGGGACCTAAATCATCCACTGAATGATTAATCTAACTCTTCCAACATAAAGAGTATGGGGGCACTACTTGTAATATTTGGGATCAGGCTTTTGGATCGCCCGTCCCTCAAAATCCTTCACCCACACAGAATATAGCTTAGGGGCACCAGCTTGTTGTCGGACTTCTACCCTATCCATGAATATACATGTCCCTATAAGCCATTCTCTCATGATGGAACATATAAGGGAATTCTTAAAGAATTCATTATCACTCATTTTAGATTTAAGGTAATCAGTGACGGCCAACTTGAGCCAATCATGCTGGTTGTCATCTATTTCTTGCATGATTGGTTATGTGACATAAGGGAAATCATAGCAGTGAGACTGACGTACCGGTTTCTTATTGCCCTGTTAGCTCGGCTAGCTTTAGTATCTTGCGGCAAGCTCCCTGGCCAGGTAAGACCCAAAACCTAGGATCATTAGGGTTCACCTCCTGGTATAGAATAGAGGGGCCCTTGGGTATCCTGACACCTACATTAATTTCTCCCAGCCATTGATGGATGGCTTCAGCTGTATCTTCTGGGAAGTAGCGGCATTCCCTCCACCAGTGATCCACGATGGGTCCATCTACCAACAAGAACCTGGTTTTATCCATGCTGGTGACATAGCCATGGAACATAGGGTCCCACCACATAAGGGGTTCCCCAGACAAAGAGTCAGGCCTTGGGCTACTTGGCCTGGTACATACCTGGGAAGATACTCCAGAGGTATTAGATTGCTGAGATTGTGATCTGGACGATTCCCTGAAAGACCCTGGTGACTTAGATACAGATTTATGAATGGGTGCTGGTAGTTCTCCCTCTTAATCATCAGATCTACTCCCCCCTCCCAAAAGACCAATCCCCCAAATAAGGGGCTAACCCAGGGGACACATCACATGGGAACTGTGAAAGCACAAAGGTGGAGGTGGTAGAATCAATGGCAGTGGCCTGGACAGGGGTCGCAGCAGAGATCGGGATATCGTCCTGAACGTAGGTGGCTTGGGCAGGGACATGAGTGGGCATGGCCGGTGACCGGGGTCTAGCAGTGTCTATGGCCAGTCCATAGGGTGCGGTGGATAATTTTCCCACTGGGTACGCCCCCAATAGCACAGTACCTCGTGCATGGTGTACGGGGTCCCCAGAGCCTGAAATGTCCCATCCCAGAAACACAATTGGATGGCATAGGTACCCAAGGGTCCTCATGGTACACTGTAAATGCCCTGGCCCCTGCTCAAAAATAGGATGTAGGGTACACACTCCCCGGTACCATACCCTCGGTGTGCGCCCCAACTTGCACAGGTACACAGGGGTCCTCACGGTGCGTGGTAAGAGTTGTCCTGTCCCTGTCTTGGACTACGATGAAGGGTATCCATGCTCCCTGGTAACTTGCCCTCAGGGTTTGCTCCAACAAAGTCTCTCTGGTAAGGGCTTAGGCAGCCCCCTCCCTGGTGTTGCTTCAGGGACAGACTCCCCCCTTCCTTAACACGGATGGTGACCGAGGTCCCTGTGGTGCATCAGGGGCACGGCCTCTTTACTATCAGATGCCAAGCAAAGTCCTCTAAACTGCACTGCTGTAAAAGTCCTTAAAGCCTGGCATGTTTCTGCTATCTCAACCGCGCCTCCAATTGGAACACACTCCAATGTTCACTCAGGGTGTCAGCACCTCCAGCTCCAGTGGGCTCCAGGATTTCCAGAGTCAGTCACCAACTCTGGCAGATTCCATCCATACCCCTACCCAATAGACTAAGAGCTCAGGCAGGGGTATATAAAAAGGGATGATTTATTGGTGGCAGCCACTGCTAGCAGTACAGCGAATGCATGAGGATTGATCTGGGTCCCCAGACCTTTGGCTCTCTGGTAGACTTACTCTCTGATGCAACAGAAGGGGAGGGCACAAGGTCTGTACCATGATTTGTTATGCACAGACCCTTGTGGCACCACCTCCTCTGTCACTCAGAGAATCAGCATGAGGGGGGGGGGGGGGGTGAATGCCCTTATGATAGACTGCCAAAGCCCGTAGCAATCAGGACTTACATGACAGGAGGCATAGAGGCAGTCTGTACCAGCCATGGCTGCGTGTGGTCTAATGCTCAGTTTGTTTTTTAATATAAAATGACCTTATCTACTCAAAACTGAATATCATACATAGATGGTTAGAGAAAAGTGGATCTACTATCAACTTAGACTTTGTTTGAATTTTTGTTTATCGTGTTTTATAGTTCTAATCTTGGATTTTTCTTTTGTAAGAAGTCTGTAATATCTGTTTTTTGTTGTTGTTTTGTTAAGTATATTCCTATTTATTAGGTCTTTTTCAAATGTTGTGCTTTCCAAGAAAAGCAGCTATTGGAAAAACTGACATGGTCCTAATTCTAGAACTCTTTCCTTTTGTGTTTTGCAGTCAGAATCGTACCAGGACGACATTTACCCAATGACAACTGGAACCCAGCCAGCACTCACTGCACATGAATGGCTGAGCGGAATTAATAGAGGTCAGAGAGGGATACCTTGAAAGACTTGTCTTGCCATTATCAAATCACATAGTTTCTTTTTTTGCATACTACTTAAGATATAATGCACCTCCTAATTACCTGAGCTTTTATCAGCATGAAGACAAAGAAAAGGCATGAGATTGGTCAAAGCTGCCAGATATAACGTCAAAAATATGTTTGAAGATATGCATATGGAGGAATAGTGTGGAAATGAAAAGGGGTATTGCCTTCCTTTTCCAAAGAATCAAGGTCTGACAGAAAACTAGTTACTAGGGGCTCTTTGTTGCAACTCCAATATATATATATATATATATATATATATATATATATATATATATATATATATATATATATATATATATATATATATATATATATATATATACAGTGTTCGACAACCTATACATCTGCACGCGGATTTAACACCGGGGCGAGCTCCTATTCGCCCAAGCAGCACACGTATTTTTTTTTTAATTTTTCCCTGCTCGCGCTGATGTTTAATTTCCCCCGCTCGCGCTGGAGAAAAAAAAAAGCAGTGCCTTCCCTCCTCTCAGCAATACTTTCCGTCCTCTCATCAGCGCTTTCACTCCTCCCCCTTCCGCACCTCTGTCTGCGACAGGCCCCTTCAGGGCCATCTGTCAACCCCCCCTCCAATCGGGCCATCCATCTACCCTCCCCCCATCGGGCCATCTGCCGCCCCCACCCCCCCCACCTCAATCGGGCCATCCACCGCCCCCCCCCCACCTCAATCGGGCCATCCGCCCCCCCCCCACCTACATCAATTGGGCTGTCCGCCCCCCCACCTACATCAATCAGGCCTGTATAGAAATTCAGACCACAGAGCAGTCCAAACAATCCAGTGCTCCAAAAAAAATTATTGTAGAGGTGTGTGACTGGGGATACGCTGTATATAAGTGTCTCTAAATATTGTAATAGACACACCATGTGTGTCAGCCTGTGAGCTATGGCCAGTAAGGATAATGTAAAAGAAGGTAATGAGTAAACAAAGATAGTAAATAAAAGGATTATTATTTCTCCAATATCTACTTTTGATATCTAGTTTAGTAACCCTTCGCTAGTTAGGAAACGATCAATTCTTGAAAAGGTCGCGTGAACACTAGAATAAAAGGAATATTCTTTTTCTGTGGGGTTGAAGGTCCTCCATGCATCAACTAGGCCTAGGGCGTCTTTTATTTTTGACATGTTTTTTGTTTGTATATTTGAGGGTGAAGTACCCTTCTTATAGCCGTTTCTGTCCATAAATATGTCTTGTACCGCGTTCTAGTCACCTCCCTGTATTAAATTGTTGCATTTATATTTTAGAATTCTTTGTGTCAGGTCTTGGAAAAATTGTGGATTATGGTCATTGGGGGTAACTGTATTTTTAACCATGTGTTATTTGTCATATTAACTATGTCAAGGACATACTTGAGAACGAGAGGTAACTCTCAAAGTATTACTTCCTGGTAAAACATTTGATAAATAAATAACATTGTGTGCTCATTTGCATGTTATATATATAGCAAAAATGAGTGCACAAAATAAGAATATTTTGATAGACATGTTTAAAGAGCATTTCCTCCTTGAGGGGTTTATTATTATTTTTTACCCCAGGTGAGAAGCACCTGGCCAAACTCCTCTGAAGACGCTGCCGGTAGCAACCCCGGCTTTAGTGGTATGTGTATCCAGAAGCAGGGGTTCCCTGGAGCTGACATTAATGCTGTTTAACTCCGGAGACCCCCTGCTTCTCACCTAGGGGAAAAATAATTTTTTAACTGTAAAAGCTTTTTGAAATGAAAACTTAAAAAGTATGGAATACTTTGCGAGTATCCCTACAAAACATAAAATGCAGCCTAATTGTTGGAAACAAAGTGTTACTTTAATGTGTCTCGGGGATGCTTCTGGCCTCAACCTTGGCCTCCGGGGGGGTCCAGATCTTGTTTGGGTTGCGGCAGAGAGTGTAAAAACACTCTCCCCTCACGAGCCTACCTGAGTAGCAGCCATCTTGCCGGGCTGCTTCCCCGGAAGTCCCAGTGATTAGAGTTTATATAAAGTAGTTCCTAGAAAATCTTAACAGGGCCCTTTGCAGACCCTTTCCTAAAAATGTATGTAGCCTGGTCCTCGCTTTAGCTCTCCTCATCTCCGCTGCAGGCGGGTAACCAGTAAGGGTGCCATCATTTAGTTTGTGCGCTCGTATGTGCAGAAAAGGTTCGCACATGCAAAGGTTCCAGCAGCCCATTGGGCTGCACAACACATAACACCGTTGGCTGTAGCCAATAGGGCTGCTAGAATTTCCTGAGGGGAGATTGGAACTTTGAGTCCGTTAGGAGAGTGACAGTTGGAGCTGGGACAAGGAAGCAGTAAGTTATATGTGCAGATGTCAGTGGCATCTGCACTAGGCCAGATACCCCCTATTATGCCCCAGCTAGACCCTGACTCCCACATAGCTTGTGGCTGCGATAGGGACTTGCCCCTCAGATAGGGACCCTGCCCTGCTTAGCAATATTAGTGTTAGGGACACAGGGAGACGCCGCTCGGTGACAGATCGCCCTACATTAATAAAGACATTGTTCACGGTGGTACATTCCATGAGGGACCCACCCAACATAGAGGCGGAGGCTTTGCAGTATCAGCATTGGATCCGTGGATTCCAGCATCATGGCATCAGTGCCCCCTATATGGTTTCACCTGGCAGGTACCCAACGCATCAGTGCACCAACTCAAACACTATAATGGGGCAGCGCTGTCACACACACCTTGGGTGGGGTAGCGGAGCATTGAAGGGTACGGCCGTGCGTGGCCTGGTTGGTGGTATATATATATATATATATATATATATATATATCCTAGGTTTTTTGTGTGTTTTATTGTATGCGGGTCCTGTAGTGGGGTTATTCTACATCATAGAATCCTGTACAGGTGGAGGTGGTACCAACCACACATCGACTCAGGT
This sequence comes from Ascaphus truei, assembly GCF_040206685.1. Taxonomy (NCBI): domain Eukaryota; kingdom Metazoa; phylum Chordata; class Amphibia; order Anura; family Ascaphidae; genus Ascaphus; species Ascaphus truei. Next base: position 277,224,500 of record NC_134483.1, read on the forward strand.
ATACCCCAGGTTCCCAGTAGCGGAGACTCAGATCTCCTGTGCACCACAGGTATTGCACCATATACACACACACCGTAGCCACACATCTCTCAGGGGGTGGGGATAGTGCGCTACATGTACTTAGACTATTTCTATAATATAGGAAACAACTGGTACATTTCACAACATGACTAATATGTCAAAGGGAAACTTTTCTATAGTGGTCATGTAAATGTGGTTAAGGATGGGTCATGCAATTTAAATAACAAGGCAGTGTAAAATCAATACATTGGCATTCGTTAAACCACTTCTGGCTAAAACACTGATGGACTTATGGATCATTGATCTGATGATGCCCAATGTCTTATGCTGAATGTCTTTATTAACCTCCGTTGGCTCTTAACTGGAGCTGTGCTGTCATGACTTGTATTATTTGGAAACTAAATATCTCATGTTGAAGTACATTGCACCAAGAAAATAAACAGTACTGTTTTCTGACCCTGCCATAAACTTTCTATTTTGGTCCAGGTACAATTTTGATCAGAGCAACCAACTTTAAAGTAGAAGTCCACCCTGAAAATCAAAACCTAATCCCTCTTAAACTCTGTGTAATGTTCTTACATGTGTAGCCCTTGTACCCCCACGCTAAGCGATATTGGGGGGTCTGCTTCTTATCTGCCTACTTTCTAGGTGTTGGACTTACCTATTGGTAAACAGGAGGGCTGAGTGCTCTGCGGTGGTGTGGGGAGAACCAGGACAGGGGTGCAGATGACCTTGATCCTCCAGACATTATGGATCCTCTGTTATGAGCAGGGGATGGCCCATACTGCCACCTTTGTTCTTCTCTCAGCAACAAGACAGTGATTCACACTTGTTCTGATGTAACTGTCTCTTTATTGCATGCAGATGATATAAAAACAGCACAGAGGTATCCTTTTCTCTCTCTTCCAATTCTGTAAGTTACCTGAATCAGGCATTAGGCCCATGCTAGGCCTGCTAGACTCTCCTCCCATCTCCTGGTGGGAAGGAGGATGATGCTCCTCACTCCACAGGGGGAGGAGAAAGAATGATAACCAGGAACCTTTAATTAAGGAGAGTGTCCTGATTTATAGCCTGAGATTTGTGGCTGTAACCCTGCCCCTTAACAGAGCAGATTGAATACTGATTGGTTCTTCTAAAAGTGAGTGATCACCAATCAGTATCCTTCTCTCAGGCTGACACTCTCTGGTAGTTGCTAAGGCCTGCCCTTGGAAACTGATGACACAATCCAAGTCTGCAATAGCACACAAGGCCTTGAAAGAAGGAATTAACTCCTCCACTGCCTGCACCTAACAGGACTTAAACTGGAAAGGTCCAGGCAGAGAAGTAGTGGCCGGGAGGCTATGCTATACATGTTCGGTAAGTACGCATAATTCACCTCAATTGAAGTTTGTTCACATAGCATTAATTATTTCTCAGCATATTGAATAGGGGGTTCCAAAAAAATTATTTTAGAAATTAACAAAAAGACGTCCAAGCGTAAAATGGTCCCAGGTATGTATGTACAGAGGCGGCACATTTTATTTGAGTGCGGCTAGCTCCGCAAGCCTGGGGATGCCCCGGCATGCTAGCCGCACTCCCTCGGCGTGCCGTGCGTCATCGACGCACGGTCACGCGTCATCGGGTGCCTGCGCCCCCTGCACGCGCGTCCAGGGCTCCCCGAGGGAGCCCTGGTGTCCCGCGATGTGGGGGACGGTGGCAGGGGGTTCCGGGGGACCCGGCGGACCCGGCGAGCGGAGGGAGAAAGCCCCGATCGGAGGGCACTCCTCCGTGGCTTCGGCGCGCGCCAGGCACATCCCAGCGTGCACCTGGTTACTGCTGCGGCCGAGACCGGGCAAATGCTCAAATAAACTCGGCCGCAGCAGTATATATAAATATATATATATATACAGTGTTCGACAAATCACCAAAAATCTACCTTGGCCTCCGGGGGGTCCAGATCTTGTTTGGGTTGCGGCAGAGAGTGTAAAAACACTCTCCCCTCACAAGCCTACCTGAGTAGCAGCCATCTTGCCGGGCTGCTTCCCCGGAGAATTAGTGGCCGGGAGGCTATGCTATACATGTTCCGTAAGTACGCATAATTCACCTCAATTGAAGTTTGTTCACATAGCATTAATTATTTCTCAGCATATTGAATAGGGGGTTCCAAAAAAATTATTTTAGAAATTAACAAAAAGACGTCCAAGCGTAAAATGGTCCCAAGTATGTATGTACAGAGGCGGCACATTTTATTTGAGTGCGGCTAGCTCCGCAAGCCTGGGGATGCCTCGGCATGCTAGCCGCAAGATGACGCGCGGTCACGCGTCATCGGGTGCCTGCGCCCCCTGCACTGGTGTCCCGCGATGTGGGGGACGGCGGCAGAGGGTTCCGGGGGACCCGGCGAGCGGAGGGAGAAAGCCCCGATCGGAGGGCGCTCCTCCGTGGCTTCGGCGCGCGCCAGGCACATCCCAGCGCGCACCTGGTTACTGCTGCAGCCGAGACCGGGCAAATGCTCAAATAAACTCGGCCGCAGCAGTATATATAAATATATATATATATACAGTTTTCGACAAATCACCCAAAAATCTACCTTGGCCTCCGGGGGGTCCAGATCTTGTTTGGGTTGCGGCAGAGAGTGTAAAAACACTCTCCCCTCACGAGCCTACCTGAGTAGCAGCCATCTTGCCGGGCTGCTTCCCCGGAGAATTAGTGGCCGGGAGGCTATGCTATACATGTTCGGTAAGTACGCATAATTCACCTCAATTGAAGTTTGTTCACATAGCATTAATTATTTCTCAGCATATTGAATAGGGGGTTCCAAAAAAATTATTTTAGAAATGAACAAAAAGACGTCCAAGCGTAAAATGGTCCCAGGTATGTATGTACAGAGGCGGCACATTTTATTTGAGTGCGGCTAGCTCCGCAAGCCTGGGGATGCCCCGGCATGCTAGCCGCAAGATGGCGCGCGGTCACGCGTCATCGGGTGCCTGCGCCCCCTGCACTGGTGTCCCGCGATGTGGGGGACGGCGGCAGAGGGTTCCGGGGGACCCGGCGGACCCGGCGAGCGGAGGGAGAAAGCCCCGATCGGAGGGCGCTCCTCCGCGGCTTCGGCGTGCGCCAGGCACATCCCGGCGCTCGCCTGGTTACTGCTGCGGCCGAGACCGGGCAAATGCTCAAATAAACTCGGCCGCAGCAGTATATATAAATATATATATACAGTGTTTGACAAATCACCCAAAAATCTACTCGCCCAACCAAAAAATCTACTCGCCACCTAGTCCCGCCCCCAACCCCGCTTTAAAATAAAACATATGAATAAAATCCATTTAAATGACAAATATATTTATTGTATTACATTATACTACAATTAGTCCTTGTTATGTGTGTGTGTCTGTGTAAATGTCGATCTAGAAATAAAAGCCAGGTGTGAATGACTAGTTTCCTGAACCCCTTAATCAGTGTCTGGATGCCCCCGCTTCACAATATCTAAAGCAGAAATCCCGCCTGGGATCTTACCTGATCCGTAGTCCCTCAATGTCCAGGTACCCTCATTCCCGCAATGTTATACATTGGAGGGAATGTGTTCCCTACCTGTCTTCTGGGTTAGGGGGGGTTCCGATGTCTTCCGTTTGAAGCTTGAGTCAGATCTGGAAGAAAACAGAATATGTTATTTCGGTGTAGTATAGGGCAGTTAAGATATATAGGGTAAATAAGAGATCCAGAAACAGAGTGAGAGACAGACACAGGGAGAGGGTGAGAGAGAGAGGGGGTGAGAGAGAGAGAGAGAGAGAGAGAGAGGGGGTGAGAGAGAGAGAGAGAGAGAGAGGGGGGGGTGAGAGAGAGAGAGAGAGGGTGAGAGAGAGAGAGATAGAGAGAGAGAGGGGGTGAGAGAGAGGGGGTGAGAGAGAGAGAGGGGGTGAGAGAGAGAGAGGGGGGAGAGAGAGAGTGTGTGTGAGAGAGAGAGAGAGTGTGTGAGAGAGAGAGAGGGTGAGAGAGAGAGAGAGGGTAAGAGAGAGAGAGAGGGTGAGAGAGACAGGGGGGGTGATAGGGTGATTGGGTGGGGTGACGGGATGATTGGGTGGGGTGACGGGGTGATTGGGTGGGGTGACGGGGTGATTGGGTGGGGTGACGGGGTGATTGGGTGGGGTGACGGGGTGAGGTGACGGGGTGATTGGGTGGGGTGACGGGGTGACTGGGTGGGGTGACGGGGTGATTGGGTGGGGTGACTGGGGTGATTGGGTGATTGGGGGTGGGGTGATTGGGTGATTGGGGGTTGGGGTGATGTGACACTTCTGGTATCCTACACACACTCTCCCACGCACACACACTCTCCCACACACTATACACACACACACACCCATATACACACACACACCCATATACACACACACCCATATACACACACACACACACACATAGACCCATATACACACACACACAGACAAAGACCCATATACACACACACACACACACACACACACACACACACACACACACACACACACACACACACACACACACACACACACACACACACACACAGGCCCATATATACACACACACAGACTCATATACACACACACAGACCCATATACACACACAGACCCATATACACACACAGACCCATATACACACACACACACACACACAGACCCATACACACACCCCCACACACCCCCACACACCCACACACACACACACACACACACACACACACACACACACACACACACACACACACACACACACACACACACACACACACACACACACACACACACACACACAGACCCATATACACTCATATACACACACACACACAGACCCATATACACACACACCCAGACCCATACACACACACAGACACACACACACACACCCATACACACACCCCCATACACACACACACACACACACACACACACACACACACACACACACACACACACACACACACACACACACACACACAGACACACACACACACACACACACACAGACCCATACACACATACACACACACACCCAGACCCATACACACACACACACACACACACACAGATTCATACACACACACACACACACCCATACACACACACACACACACACCCATACACACACACACACACACACACACACACACACACACACACACACACACACACACACACACACACACACACACACACACACACACACACACACACACACACACCCATATACACACACACACACACACACACACACACACACACACACACACACCCATATACACACACACACACACACACACACACACACACACCCATATACACACATACTACCATCACTCACCCCACGGCGCGAGTATCGAGGGAAGCAGCGCGGGACCGGGGAGAGAAGGGGGGGACACCCCCACTACCATCTCCAGCCCCGCGCGGGGCCGGGGAAAGAAGGAGGGGAACACCCCCACTACCATCACTCACGGCGCGAGTATCGGGGGAAGCCGCAAGCGGCACGGGACTGGGGAGAGAAGGGGGGGCACCCCCACTACCATCATTGGCCCGGCGGCGCGAGTATCGAGGGTAGCGGCGTGGGACCGGGGAAAGAAGGGTGGGGACACCCCCACTACCATCACTCACCCCGCGGCGCGAGTATTGGGGGAAGCGGCGCGGGACCAGGGAGAGAAGGGGGGGCACCCCCACTACCATCACTCACCCCGCGCCGCGAGTATCAAGGGAAGCGGCGCGGGACCGGTGAGAAGAAGGGGGGGATACCCCCACTACCATCACTCGCCCCGCGGCGCGAGTATCGAGGGAAGCAGCGCGGGACCGGGGAGAGAAGGGGGACACCCCCACTACCATCACTCGCCCCATGGCGTGAGTATCGGGGGGAAGGGGGGAGGAAGCGGGGAAACACCTTGGCTCACAGGGAAGGAGCAGAGGGGCCGGAGGATTGGAGTGTACTTACTCTGCAACATAACACCGGCCAGAAAGAATGGCTGCTCGTTGGGGGCTGGCTCATACTGTATAGAGCCTGGCCGCGCGCCCACAATGCCTGGGAGCGCGCGCCAATCAGCTGTCAGGTAGGGGAGTTTTGTTTTTTTTCAGGTAGCGCGAGCGGGGAAAATTTTAGCGCAAGCGGGGGAATTTAAAAAAAAAAACACGTGTGCTGCTTTGGCCAATATTTACTTGCCCGGGGATTAAATCCACCCGCCCCGGGCATGTAAATGTATAGGATTGTCGAACACTGTATATATACAGTGTTCGACAACCATATACATTTACACGCCTGGGGCGAGAGGATTTAACCCCCGGGCGAGTAAATATTGGCCCAAGCAGCACACGTGTTTGTTTTTTTTACATTTTCCCTGCTCGCGCTGAAATTTCCCTGTTCGCGCTGAAAATATATATATACTGTATATATACACACACACTATATATATAGTGTTCGACAAATCACCCCCAACCCTGCTTTAAAATAAAATATATAAATAAAATACATTTAATAAATTCCTAGTCAGAACAAAATTCATTTTTGACAAATGTATTTATTACATTATACTACAATTAGTCTTGGTGTGTGTGTGTGTGTGTGTGTGTGTGTGTGTGTGTGTGTGTGTGTGTGTGTGTGTGTGTGTGTGTGTGTGTGTGTGTGTGTGTGTGTGTGTGTGTGTGTATATATATTGTGACAGAAACCAGGGGTTGGTAATAAACTCCATATACAGGGCTCCCAGGATACTGAACAGTTTCTGTCCTGTCTAAGCTGAACAGGGCAGCCTCGTGGTACAGGCACTCCATTCCACAGTTTGTCTGCTGCCTGTTTTCTGTCACCTGTCATGCTGATTAGAGTTCAGGTATATAAGACCTGTTTCCTGTTTCCTCTGGGCCCCGCCCAAGAGCCTGGAAGGCTGTTGAACTGCAGAGGGGTGAGAAAGCCTCTTTCCCAAATCGCTTCATTCATTCTGTTAGTTTGTCTAAAGACTGCAAAGGTACTTATTTTGTTGGTGGAAGTGGACAAGCCACTTCCAACTCTGAGTCAGGGACATCTAAGTTTAAGTTATCGCTCAGACGAGCAGCTTTTTGTTTGGCTTTGTTTTCTGTTTAAACTGTGGCAGTCTCAGTGCCTGGGACTGAATAAACCAGGCATAGCCTGTTTAAAGGAACAGTACGTGACGTCTCATCATTTAACCTACCCTAAAAGACCGTGTTCTAACAGTCCCGGACAGACGGCGGAGCCCCGGAGTAAGCCGTTTGTCACATATGGTGGAGAATGCGGGCAGAACACTAAAAGGTCTGGGGGTTAAAGAACTTTAAAAAAAAAAAAAAAAAAAAAAAGTTTTTTTTTCTCTCTCTCCAAACAAGATGGAAGACGTGGTGAGTGCGCTGGTACGCAATGTCGCTGTCCAGAGAGACGCGAATGAAGCCCTGCAACAGGCGAATGCAAACCAGCAAGAGACAAACCGCTTGCTGAAAGAGGAGCAACAGCGGTTCGCTCAGGGCTTACAGCAGGAACTCGAGATCCTGAGGGAGACTATCAGTAACCTTCCACTGGCAGCGGCAGCCCCAGTTCCGAAAATGACCAGGGCAAGCCACTACCTTCAGAAGATGGGACCCTCGGATGATGTGGAAGCCTATCTTCTCACGTTTGAACGCACGGCACAGAGAGAGGGATGGCCAGAAGCTGAGTGGGCTGGTCTAATCGCACCCTTCCTAAGCGGCGAACCCCAGAAGGCTTACTTTGATCTAGAGCCAGCCGAAGCTAACGTCTATGCAAAATTGAAGTTCGAGATCCTCGCCCGCCTCGGCGTAACCACGGCTGTTCGCGCCCAAAGGTTTCACGCATGGTCCTTCACGATGGATAAAGCCACCCGAAGCCAGATGTATGACCTCATCCACCTCGCCCGGAAGTGGCTACAACCCGAGATCAACTCAGCAAGCCACATCGTGGAACGGTTGGTCATGGACCAGTTCTTGAGGAAACTTCCCTCTGCCTTACGCCATTGGGTCAGTCGGAGTGACCCCCACAATGCGGATGAGCTTGTGGCCCTCGTAGAAAGGTACAATGCAGCAGGAGAGCACCCGCAACCCACAGTCGTGGAGCAACCCCACTACCCGAGGTTCCAGGACTCTTCCAGAGACGGTAAAAGGGTACCGGGGTTAAGGGGAGCTGAAGAGCGGCGACCACCTTCACGCAGCACCAGCAACAGTGGTTCGCACACTAAGGGCAATAGCCAACATGGGGAGCCGGGAAAAGGCTCTAAGTGGGACACAGACTATGTACCTAAATGTGTAAATTGTCATGAGAGGGGCCACACAGCAAAAATCTGCCCACTAAATGATGAGCCCATGCAATGCAAAAGCGTGGAACCTTATTCGCTGTTGTCCCAATGTATGGGCCCTAGCCCAGAGGACCCCTTGAATAACCATCTGTGGGCATTTGTAAAGGTTAATGGTAAGAGGGTTCGGGCACTTCTTGACTCTGGGAGTATGGTCACACTAGTGTCCGAATACCTATTGCCCATTAAGAAGAAACAGGTAAACAGTTCACAAAGAGTGGCAATTTGTTGTATACATGGGGATAATCATGAATATTCCACTGTTGATGTTTTTTTTGAAACAGAATTTGGTTCTTTAGATTTCAAGGTGGGTGTTGTACCCAAACTGGCACATGATGTGTTAATAGGGACCGACTTTCCCCATTTTCTAAAAATGTGGTCCCCAGCTCAGAATAGCGCCCAGAGTTCAATAGCAGACCATAACGAAGTGTTAGAAGAAACAAATCCTTTCCCTTTTTCAGAAATGGAGGTTGACGAGGGCCCAAATAAGAAAGGGGAAAAGGAGGAGTGCTGTGAAATTTCCTTCCCCATCACTACTTTGGTAGGGAATACCCCAAATCAAGATGTTGATCAGGCACTTACCACCCCAGTACAGGATAAGACCCTCGCTGACCTAGAGGTCAGTCCTGGGAGTTTTAAGAAGGCCCATTGGGAGGACCCCACATTAGCGGTAGCAAGGGGAAATATACGGGACCAGAATAGTACTCATGGCCAACCAGATAGGTCACTTGCTTACCCCTACTTCGAGGTAGAGAACGACCTAGTATATCGGGTTGATAAAAGAAAATCAGTTACAACTAAACAATTGTTGGTACCACGGACATTCCGTAACGTAGTATTACACCTCGCACATAGTCATCCATTGGGGGGACACCTAGGGGTGGAAAAGACAAAAGAAAAGGTTCTCCGAAGCTTTTATTGGCCTGGGGTTCTGGCAGAAATTACAAACTATTGTTCCTCATGCCCAGAATGTCAGATCACCGCCCCGTTCAAAGCATACCGCAGCCCATTGGTACCCCTTCCCATAATAGAGGTACCATTTGACCGGATTGCTATGGATCTAGTAGGACCCCTAATAAAGTCTGCTAGGGGACATCAGCATATATTGGTAATATTAGATTATGCTACCCGATATCCGGAGGCAGTTCCCCTACGTAGCACCTCTGCTAAAAACATAGCAAAAGAGTTAGTACTTCTGTTTTCCCGGGTCGGAATTCCTAAAGAGATCTTATCTGACCAGGGAACACCATTTATGTCCCAAGTAACAAAAGAGCTATGTAAACTCCTAAAAATCAAGCATCTCAGAACCTCAGTCTATCATCCACAAACAGATGGTTTAGTGGAAAGGTTCAATAAAACCTTAAAGAGCATGTTACGCCGGGCGGTCGATAAGGATGGGAAAAACTGGGACTGTTTGTTACCATACCTGTTATTTGCCATTAGGGAAGTTCCCCAGTCATCCACAGGCTTCTCCCCGTTTGAACTATTGTATGGCCGACATCCAAGGGGCTTACTGGATATAGCCAAAGAAACTTGGGAACACGAGGTTACCCCTTACAGAAGTGTAATAGAGCATGTTGCCCAAATGCAGGACCGCATTGCTGCAGTCCTACCCATAGTGAGGGAACACATGGAGAAAGCTCAAGAAGCACAAAGGAATACGTATAATAAGGGTGCTAGGGTCAGAATTTTTTTTCCAGGTGATAGGGTACTAGTTCTGGTTCCCACCGTGGAGAGTAAATTCCTTGCTAAATGGCATGGGCCATATGAGGTCTTGGAAAGAGTGGGAGAAGTAAATTATAGGGTAAGGCAGCCAGGTAGGAGGAAACCTGAGCAAATTTACCATATAAACCTACTCAAGCCCTGGAAAGATAGAGAGGTCTTGTTAACCCTAGTACCCCCAGGTCCGTCAGAGAATCAAGAAACTGACCCAGAGGTTAGCATAGCTGAAACACTGTCCGTGCATCAGAAACGAGAGGTCCAGAGTTTAGTGAGAAGGAACAAAGAAATCTTCTCTACACAGCCAGGTAAAACTAACGTAATTAAACATGACATAGTCTCTGAACCGGGGGTCCGAGTTAACCTTAAACCGTACCGAATCCCAGAGGCCAAGAGAGAGGCTATAAGTTTAGAGGTTAAAAAAATGCTAAAACTAGGCGTAATTGAGGAATCCCAAAGTGGGTGGAACAGCCCTATAGTTTTAGTCCCAAAGCCAGACGGTACAACAAGGTTTTGTAATGACTACCGGAAACTAAACGCGGTGTCAAAATTTGATACTTATCCTATGCCCAGGGTGGATGAACTTGTAGAGAGACTGGGCAAAGCCCGATATCTCACAACCCTAGACCTAACAAAAGGGTACTGGCAGGTTCCCCTCACAGAAAGGGCAAAAGAAAAAACAGCCTTCTCAACCCCAGACGGCCTCTTTCAATATAAGGTGCTGCCTTTTGGCTTACATGGAGCTCCCGCCACATTCCAAAGAATGATGGATAAAATTTTAAAACCACATGTTCGGTACGCTGCCGCCTACCTGGATGATGTGGTAATCCATAGTGAAGATTGGCAGTCCCACCTTCCAAAGGTCCAAGCTGTGCTCGACGCAGTTCGGTCTGCTGGACTAACTGCTAACCCCGCTAAATGCACTATTGGTCTGGAGGAGGCCAAGTATCTGGGGTATTCTATTGGTAGAGGGTTACTCAAACCACAAACACTCAAAGTAGAGGCGATACAAAATTGGCCAAGGCCAGTCACAAAAAAACAAGTAAGGACCTTTTTGGGGTTAATTGGCTACTATAGGAGGTTTATTCCCAATTTTGCAACTAAGGCAACCCCACTAACCGACCTCACAAAAGCAAGAGGACCGCTAATGGTAAAGTGGTCCCCCGAAGCCGAACAGGCCTTTAGAAGCCTGAAAGAAGCTCTCTGTGCCCAACCAGTGTTGGTCACACCTGACTTCTCCAAAGAGTTCGTAGTCCAAACCGACGCATCTGAGGTAGGGCTGGGGGCGGTACTCTCCCAGGAGTCTCAAGGGGAGGAGCACCCCATCCTTTATTTAAGTAGGAAACTAAATCCCCAGGAGAAAAATTACTCCATAGTCGAGAAAGAGTGTCTCGCAATAAAGTGGGCTGTAGAGACACTCAAGTATTATCTGTTGGGGAGAAAGTTCCGATTGGTCACAGATCATGCACCCCTTACCTGGATGTGTCAAAATAGGGAGAAGAATGCTAGGGTGACCAGGTGGTTCCTAAGCCTACAGCCCTTTAAATTTTCTGTGGAACACAGGTCGGGGCACAAACATGGCAATGCCGACGGGTTGTCAAGGATGCACTCCCTAATATCCATGGTCGCTCACCCCTCGAGGTCTGAGCTGGGGGGGAGGATATGTGACAGAAACCAGGGGTTGGTAATAAACTCCATATACAGGGCTCCCAGGATACTGAACAGTTTCTGTCCTGTCTAAGCTGAACAGGGCAGCCTCGTGGTACAGGCACTCCATTCCACAGTTTGTCTGCTGCCTGTTTTCTGTCACCTGTCATGCTGATTAGAGTTCAGGTATATAAGACCTGTTTCCTGTTTCCTCTGGGCCCCGCCCAAGAGCCTGGAAGGCTGTTGAACTGCAGAGGGGTGAGAAAGCCTCTTTCCCAAATCGCTTCATTCATTCTGTTAGTTTGTCTAAAGACTGCAAAGGTACTTATTTTGTTGGTGGAAGTGGACAAGCCACTTCCAACTCTGAGTCAGGGACATCTAAGTTTAAGTTATCGCTCAGACGAGCAGCTTTTTGTTTGGCTTTGTTTTCTGTTTAAACTGTGGCAGTCTCAGTGCCTGGGACTGAATAAACCAGGCATAGCCTGTTTAAAGGAACAGTACGTGACGTCTCATCATTTAACCTACCCTAAAAGACCGTGTTCTAACAGTCCCGGACAGACGGCGGTGCCCCGGAGTAAGCCGTTTGTCACAATATATATAGGAGAATGTGTATGGGAGTATGTGTGTGACACCAGAGGTACCCCCCTGCCCCAATCATTCACCCCCCCTGCCTCAGTCAGTCACCCACCCCTGCCCCGGTCATTCAGTCACCCCTGCCCCGGTCAGTCAGTCACCCCTGCCCCGGTCAGTCAGTCACCCCTGCCCCGGTCAGTCAGTCACCCCTGCCCCGGTCAGTCAGTCACCCCTGCCCCGGTCAGTCAGTCACCCCTGCCCTGGTCAGTCAGTCACCCCTGCCCCGGTCAGTCAGTCACCCCTGCCCCGGTCAGTCAGTCACCCCTGCCCCGGTCAGTCAGTCACCACGTCTCCCCTCTCTCTGGTCTCGCCCGTCTCCCCTCTCTCTGGTCTCCCCTCTCTCTGGTCTCCTCTCTCTGGTCTCCCCTCCCTCTGGTCTCCCCCCTCTCTGGTCTCCCCTGTCTCCCCTCTCTCTGGTCTCCCCCCCTCTCTGGTCTCCCCCATCTCCCCTCTCTCTGGTCTCCCCCCCTCTCTGGTCTCCCCCATCTCCCCTCTCTCCGGACTCCCCCGTCTCCCCTCTCTCTGGTCTCCCCCCTCTCTGGTCTCCCCCATCTCCCCTCTCTCTGGTCTCCCCCGTCTCCCCTCTCTCTGGTCTCCCCCATCTCCCCTCTCTCTGGTGTCCCCTCTCTCTGGTCTCCCCGTCTCTGGTCTCTCTCTCCTCTCTCTTTCTCTCCCCTCTATCTTTCTCTCCCCTCTCTCTTTCTCTCTTTCTCTCTTTCTCTCTCCCTCCCTGTCTCTTTTTCTCTCTCCCCCTCTGTCTCCTTCTCTCTCCTCTCTTTCTCTTTTTCTCTCTCCCTCCTCTGTCTCTTTTTCTCCTCTCCCCCTTCTGTCTCTTTTTCTCTCTCCCCCTCTCTCTTTTTCTCTCTCCACTCTCTCCCTCACTCTCCCCTCTCTCTCCCCCTCTTCCTCTCTATCTCTTCCTCTCTCTCTCTCCCTCTCTCCCCTCTCTCTCTCCCCTCTCTCTATCTCCTCTCTCTCCCTCTCCCTCTCTCTCTCTCTCTCTCTCTCTCTCTCTCTCTCTCTCTCTCTCTCTCTCTCTCTCTCTCTCTCTCTCTCTCTCTCTCTCTCTCTCTCTCTCTCTCTCTCTCTCTCTTTCTCTCTCTTCCTCTCTCTCTTCCTCTCTCTCTTCCTCTCTCTCTTCCTCTCTCTCTTCCTCTCTCTCTCTCTCTTCCTCTCTACCTGGACATTGAGGGACTGCGGATCAGGTAAGATCCCAGGCGGGATTGCTGCTTTAGATATTGTGAAGCGGGGACATCCAGACACTGGTTAAGGGGTTCAGGAAACAAGTCATTCACCTGTGGCTTTTATTTCTAGATCCGACATTTACACACTTACACACTTACACACACACACACACACACTTACACACACACACACACACACACACACACACACACACACACACACACACACACACACACACACACACACACACACACACACACACACACACACACACACACACACACACACACACACACCAAGACTAATTGTAGTATAATGTAATAAATACATTTGTCAAAAATGAATTTTGTTCTGACTAGGAATTTATTAAATGTATTTTATTTATATATTTTATTTTAAAGCAGGGTTGGGGGTGATTTGTCGAACACTATATATATAGTGTGTGTGTATATATACAGTATATATACAGTGCTTGACAAATCACCCAAAAATCTACTCGCCAAACCAAAAAATCTACTCGCCACCTAGTCCCGCCACAACCCCGACTCTAGTCCCGCCCCCAACCCGCCTCTAATCCCGCCCCCAGCCCAGCATTTAAAAAAACCTATAAATGAAATAAATTTAATAAATTCCTAGTAAGAACATTCGTTTTTGACATAAGTTTATTTATTGTATTACATTATACTACAATTAGTCTGTGTGTGTGTGTGTGTGTGTGTGTGTGTGTATAAATGTCGAATCTAGAAAAAAAAGCTAGATGTGAATGACTAGTTTCCTGCACCACTTAACTAGTGCCTGGATGCCCCCGCTTCACAATATTTAAAGCAGCAATCCCGCCTAGGATCTTACCTGATCCGCAGACCCTCAATGTCCAGGTACCTCATTCCCGCAATGTTATACATTGGAGGGGAGGTGTTCCCTACCTGTCTTCTGGGTTAAGGGGGATTCCGATGTCTTCTGTGTGAAGCTTGAGTCAGATCTGGAAGAAAGCAATATAAGTTATTTCGGTGTAGTATAGGGCAGTTAAGATATACAGGGTAAATAAAATATCCAGATCCAAATTGTGAGACAGTGAGAGGGTGAGACAGAGAGAGGGTGAGACAGAGAGAGGGTGAGACAGGGGGAGGGTGAGACAGGGAGATGGTGAGACAGGGAGAGGGTGAGACAGGGAGAGGGTGAGAGAGACGGAGAGAGAGGGTGAGAGAGACAGAGAGAGAGATGGAGAGAGAGACGGAGAGAGAGACGGAGAGAGAGACGGAGAGAGAGACGGGAGAGAGAGACAGGAGAGAGAGACGGAGAGTGGGTGAGAGAGACGGAGAGAGGGTGAGAGAGACGGAGAGAGGGTGAGAGATACGGAGAGAGAGGGTGAGAGATACGGAGAGGGAGAGGGTGAGAGAGAGGGTGAGAGAGACGGAGAGAGAGACAGACAGAGGGTGAGAGAGATGGAGAGAGACAGAGAGACGGAGAGAGACAGGGAGAGGGTGAGACAGGGAGAGGGTGAGACAGGGAGAGGGTGAGACAGGGAGAGGGTGAGACAGGGAGAGGGTGAGACAGGGTGAGAGAGATGGAGAGAGAGGGGGAGAGACGGAGAGAGGGTGAGAGACGGAGAGAGAGGGTGAGAGACGGAGAGAGAGGGAGAGAGACGGAGAGAGAGACGGGAGAGAGGGTGAGAGAGACGGGAGAGAGGGTGAGAGAGACGGAGAGAGAGATGGAGAGAAACGACGGGAGAGAGGGTGAGAGACGGAGAGAGGGTGAGAGACGGAGATAGGGTGAGAGACGGAGATAGGGTGAGAGACGGAGATAGGGTGAGAGACGGAGAGAGGGTGAGAGACGGAGAGAGGGTGAGAGACGGAGAGAGGGTGAGAGACGGAGGGAGGGTGAGAGATGGAGAGAGGGTGACTGTGGGGGGATGGGTTGACTGGGTGGAGTGATTGGGGGTGTGGGGTGACTGACTGGGTGATTGGGTGGGGTGACGGGGTGTCTGACTGGGTGGGTATTACTGACTGTCTGACTGGGTGGGGTGACTGGGTGACTTGGCGATGGGGAGACGGGTGGGATGACTGACTTTTGACTGACTGGGTGGGGTGACTGGGTGACTTGGCAATGGGGAGACGGGTGGGATGACTGACTTTTGACTGACTGGGGGGGAGGGTATGACTGACTTTATGACTGACTGGGCGGGGGGGTGAATGACTGGGTGGGTGACTGACTTTGACTGACTGGGTGGGTGGGTGACTGACTGGGAGGTTGGGTGGGTGACTGACTGGGTGGGTGACTGACTGGGTGGGTGACTGGGTGGGTGGGTGAAAGACTGACTGGGTGGGTGGGTGACTGACTGGGTGGGTGACTGACTTTACTGACTGGGTGGGTTGGGTGACTGGGTGGGTGACTGACTGGGTGGGTGGGTAGGTGACTGACTGGGTGGGTGGGTGACTGACTGGGTGGGTGACTGACTGGGTGGGTGGGTGACTGACTGGGTTGGTGACTGACTGGGAGGTTGGGTGGGTGACTGACTGGGTGGGTGACTGACTGGGTGGGTGACTGGGTGGGTGGGTGACTGACTGGGTGGGTGACTGACTGGGTGGGTGACTGACTTTACTGACTGGGTGGGTTGGGTGACTGACTGGGTGGGTGACTGACTGACTTACTGGGTGACTGACTGGGTGGGTAGGTGACTGGGTGGGTAGGTGACTGGGTGGGTAGGTGACTGGGTGGGTAGGTGACTTGGGTGACTGGGTGAGTGAGTGGGTAGGTGACTGGGTGGGTGACTGGGTGGGTAGGTGACTGACTGGGTGGGTAGGTGACTGGGTGGGTGGGTAGGTGGGTGACTGACTGGGTGGGCGACTGACTGTGAGCATTTAGCCCCCCCATCCTGTCTCTCTCCTCTCCCCCCCCAGTCTATCTCTCAGTCCTCTCCCTACTCCAGCCTGTCTCTCTCTCTGCTCTCTCCCCAGTCCAGCCTGTCTCCCCCTTGCATCTCTGTTCCCCCCCACCCCCCTCCACCACTTCCACCTCTGTTCACCGCCCCCCATTACCTCCGTTCACTCCCCCTGCATGTCGACCACTTCCGCGGGGCCTAAACGGGAGGCCGCAGCAAGAGCACCTGCTGCAGGGGGAATAGATCTGGGACCCGGCAGCCCGACATGGTGCTGGCGCTGGTGGCGCCGGGTTCGGTCCACCGCAGCCTCCCGCTCCAGCTCTGCAGAAGGTAGTGTGAGTCCCCGTCGTCGTCGTCCCCCCCCCCCACGATACCTGCTCGGGCCCGGCCCACTGCAGCCTCCCAGAATAGCGGCCCCAGCTCTGCAGGGGATGGTGTGAATGTGCGTGAGCGTCCCCCCTTCCCCCGGTACCTGATCAGACCCGGCACACCGCAGCCTCCCGCGGAATTGCAGCCTCAGCTCACTAACACACACACACACTACAAGGAACGAACACACACACACTACAAGGAACGGAACGAACACACACACACACGCACACACTATAAGGAATGGAACGAACACACACACACACACACTACAAGAAACTGAGCCGGCAGTCCCACTCACCAGAGGTCTGTGGGTATCTGGGGCCTGCGGGTGACATTGGGGAGGAAATTGAGTATGTGGGGGCATGTGGGGGACATCCTCCCTGATGGGAAACGTGGCCGGACAGGGACGCGTTGGATCCAGCAGCTAACTTTGCTAGCACGCACGCCCCCACCCCACCGGCTGCATCCATGGGGACGGAAATCAGAGCCCCTGGCAGCAAGCGGGGATCGGGGGCAGGGGAGGGGGGAGAGAGGGGCTGACCCAGAGCTGCCAGCTGGCCCTCTTCCCCGCGTCAGACCAATCAGGGAGAGGATTTATTTATTAAAAAAAAATTTGAAAAATTTGGCGCGAGCAGGGGAATTAATAGAGCTGCAGCGGCCTAAATCCACTCGCCATGGGCGAGTGGTTATTATTGTTTGTCGAGCACTGTATAGCACTGTATATATATATATATATACAGTGGTTGACAAATCACAAATCACCAAAAAATCTACTCGCCACACAAAAAAATCTACTCGCCACCTAGTACCAAACGTGTGCTGCTTGGGCCAATATTTACTCGCCCGGGGGTTAAATCCACTCGCCCGGGGCGAGCAAATGTATAGGTTTGTCGAACACTGTATATATATATATGCAAATACAACTGTATGCTCATCTGCATGTCTTAGGCAGGTCTGCAACCTGCCTAAGACATGCAGATGAGCATACAGTTGTATTTGCATGTTTGCTTTGCTGTGGAGGGTTTTTGTCACTTTTTTTACTCACCATAACTTAACTCAGTATTATGGTATATATTTGATGAGCTTTTAATCCTTAGGTTCCCTTTGCACTCTGAATGAATTAGGCTGATCCTTATGTACATTGTGCTTATATCAGCTATATCTGTGGGCGCTTTGCGATCGTGGTGAGCAGATATGTGTGCTTCTCTGACTGCTCATTATATTTGAGACCATTATGCAGAGGCGCGCATGCGCGAGACGCGATGCAGGGCTTCTTTAGCCTGCTCATACACGGACACACCAGATACAGAGCCGCGCATGCGCAGTGAACTGCCCATAGACACTTTCTGCCTCACTAGTGCCCATTACTAAGCTCAGGGCGCCCTGCCTTACCAGACGCGACGTTATGACGTCACGGACATGCGCAGTGACATATGGGAGGCCCGTTTTCTGCCCTTAAACACATTATGCCATTATAGTCAATTCATTACATCTGTGGCCCTGAGGTACATTATGTGCTACAGCCTGAGGACAAGCTTTCTGCTATTGCCACATATTGGACTCACCAGGCAGGTAATCATGTAATTATTGACCATTTTGGAGGCGTGTGAGTGCACCCACAATAAGAATTTTTCATTGGCTGATAACCTATGACCATCTCTGATTCTATTAGCCTACTCTTAGCCCACACCTGTTTGTTCGCTGCATAATCTATGTCAGTCTGATTTTTGCCAGGTGATTACACCCACTAGCCCAATTAGTTCCCTTTTTAAACCTGCATGTTACCCTGCTTAAATCACCCCTCCCAGTAGAAGGCAGTGTGCCGAAACGCGTAGGAGCAGGTCTAGCAGGCAGGATCCCCTGGTTTGTCCCCTTC
Organism: Ascaphus truei; assembly: GCF_040206685.1. NCBI lineage: Eukaryota > Metazoa > Chordata > Amphibia > Anura > Ascaphidae > Ascaphus > Ascaphus truei. Next base: position 277,243,124 of record NC_134483.1, read on the forward strand.
TTGGGTCACATTACTATGCTTTAACATTCCTCCTTGCTCACCCCTACATGTACCGACTACACTGTACCTGACCATAGGTGATGTATCACTCTTGCTAGCTATAGACTTACATGTGCTTTGTAGACTGCAATTTGTGTATCTCTGCTGTCACTTACCTGCTACTCTTTGTCGCTCTAGACAAACCCTATACTGCAGGGGATAGTAGGTACATTTGACCTTGTGCGGATGATTACATAGCCCTAGCTGTGACTACTTAGTCTGTTGGGTGTCACACCAGGTTTATTTTGTCAGTTGTTTCAGAATACTATCTGAGTGTATTTTGGGCATCTTTTTGGAGGATTTGTTTAGCTCTGTAATGAACAGGGGATCCATGCTGTATTTTAATATTTCTGTGCTTTGTTTTAACCATTTTTGTTCTGTGACACTACTATAAATAAACTTTATGTGATTTGTACTGATACACATACTAGAGTGCTTTTTTTAGGGCCTTCTTTTCTCTCCCTATATATATATATATATATATATATATATATATATATATATATATATATATATATATATGTTTATATATATGTTTATATATATTATTATATATAATGTTTATTATAATAGTATATTATATGTTTATATATAATCAAAAATGAATAGACAATACCGTTCTGTGGCTAACGAAATGCTTTTATTTGTGCAAGCTTTCGAGATACACTGATCTCTTCTTCCGGCAATGGTACATTGAATAAAGCAGGCAAGGTTAAACTTACAAATAGTGCATACAGTTGTGTGAAAAATAAAGTACACCCTCTTTGAATTCCATGGTTTTACATAGCAGGACATAATAACAATCATCTGTTCCTTAGCAGGTCTAAATACAACCTGAGATGAACAACAACACATGACATATTACACCGTGTCATGATTTATTTAACAAAAATAAAGCCAAAATGGAGAAGCTATGTGTGAAAAACTAAATACAGGCATACCCCGCATTAACGTACGCAATGGGACCGGAGCATGTATGTAAAGCGAAAATGTACTTAAAGTGAAGCACTACCTTTTTCCCACTTATTGATGCATGTACTGTACTGCAATCGTCAAATACGTGCATAACTGATGTAAATAATGCATGTGTAACAGGCTCTATAATCTCCCCGCTTGCGCACAGCTTCAGTACAGGTAGGGAGCCGGTATTGCTGTTCAGGACGTGCTGACAGGCGGATGCGTGAGCTGCCGTTTGCCTATTGGGCGATATGTCCTTACTCGCGAGTGTACTTAAAGTGAGTGTCCTTAAACCGGGGTATGCCTGTACACCCTTATTGCTTCAATAGGAATTAAGATGCTAAGTAGCAGACAGGTGCTGCTAATCAAATGCCCTTGATTAATTGATCATCAGCAAATGTGACCACCTCAGTAAAAGCCGAAGTTTTAGCAGTTTGCTGGTCTGGAGCATTCAGGTGTGTGTTAACACAATGCCAAGGAGGAAAGACATCAGCAATGATCTTAGAGAAGCAATTGTTGCTGCCCATCAATCTGGGAAGGGTTATAAGGCCATTTCCCAAAAAATTAAAGTCCATCATTCTACAATGAGAAAGATTATTCAAAAGTGGAAAACATTCAAGACAATTGCCAATCTTCCCAGTAGTGAACGTCCCAGCAAATTCACCTAAAGGTCAGACCGTGCAATGCTCAGAGAAATTGCAAAAAAAAACAAGAGTTACATCTCAGACTCTACAGGCCTCAGTTAGCATGTTAATGTTAAGAGAAGAAAAATGGCAACAAGCCAAAAGACACTGCACCACTTCGTATGAGACAGTGAAGAGGATGAAAAAACAATTTATTTGCAGCAAAAAAAAAAAACGGGAGAAAATGTATTCTCCTACATGCCCGGATAAATACGGGGGTTTTCTCCGTTTCTTCCGGAGTTTCCCGCGCGGCGGCCGCATCATCAGATAAGTGCTAATGGCGCTTATCATTGAAAGCGCCCGCGGCGCGGGAAACCTGCCAGAAAAAAGCCGCACGTCTCCTCGGTTTTAAAATTCCCGCGGGTGGCGGCCTCAGGAGGATAAAAGCGGCCACCACTGTATGTTTCGCTCCAAGGAGTTTTATCAAAATGTATAAAAAGCTTACTTCCTGCTCAGTTTTTCTAGCTGAGCAACAAAACAAACTTTATTGTGCTAATACATATGAACAAAAATACAAAACCATTATAAAAATCTCTGAAAACGGACTACCTCATAACTTTAAATAATCCAAAAAATACTTAAGTGGTCCATAATGATTAAAAATGTAAATAAAATTTTAAAAAAATTAATTAAAAAAAGGATGTTATTATAAGATTCTATTATCTTCTGTACTGATATGGATTTTATATACTCATATTCATGGTATGGTATATATTATGTGTTATTAGACTCAGTTTAGCATATACTTATACTCCATACCAAGAGATAAATACACTGTAACAAACTATTATTATCAAAATATATATCTAATGTAATATGCATAAATATATATAAACATATCCATAGTGTATATTCTAATAGAGTAACCACCAACCTAGGTTATGAAAATAGATATACTGGAACAATAGAATTAAATATACATATGTCTCATAATAATTATAAAAAAAATATATAAATATAATTTTTAATTAATGCAAAATGATAAACCAATGTATATCCAATATATATTCATATACTTAATGCTTATCTTCTATTTGTCATAAGATAGAATTAAATAGTAACAGAAAATCTGCACATAGATATGACATAATCCAAAGGGGTCCACTAAATATGTCCCCCTTGTATTTTAATAATGAACAAAGCCTAAAAAAATTACCAACATTTCAAATAGTGAACCAACAGAACCATAACCTCATAAATCAAAAATGATAACCACATTTCTCAGGGGTAGTCTATATATAGAAAAGAATTGTGTATATTTATATATATAAATATATACAGGTAAACCCCGTTATAACGCGGCTCGTTATACCGCGATTCGGTTATAACGCGGTTTTCCCGTGGCTCCCGTTTAAAAAAAAAAAAATTTAAATTTAAAAAAATTTTTTTTGCACACAGTGCAAACTTTGCACACACTCTCACTGCACACACTGCACATACACTGCTCACTGCTCACACTGCACACACTGCTCACACTGCTCACACTCTCACTGCACACACTGCACACACAATGCTCATTGCTCACACTGCACACACTGCACACACACTGCTCACACTGACACACGCTGCACACTGCACACACACTGCTCATTGCTCACACTGCACACACACTGCTCATTGCTAACACTGACACACTGCACACTCACTGCTCATTGCTCACACTGACACACACTGCACACTGCACACACACTGCTCATTGCTTCACTGACACACACTGCTCATTGCTCACACTGACACACACTGCACACTGCACCCACACTGCTCATTGCTCACACTGACACACTGCACACTGACACACACTGCACACTGCACACAGCACACACTCTCACTGCACACACAGCCCAAGACCCACACACACAGACCCAGCAGCTGCACTATACACCCTAGTAATGGTATATCCCTGTGTGTCACGTTCTACAAAGTTAAATGCAAATCCATGGGTTCATGGGTATCTCTCCTTCTACAAAGCCCATATTTCAGGGTATATTTTTCTCTTACGAAATTTGAGGACACTCACAGTCTAATAAAATCAGATATATACTGTACATACTGTATATTTTTGTGCTATGTGAAGCACAGAGTAAATTGGCAGCGCTGTATAAAAGTAAGTACAGTACTGTACTGTACCGGCTCTTACCTGTCTTAAAACGAGCAGCCTTACTAAAGCCCTCCAGTCCACCTCTTAGCAGGGGATGATGCAGCAGAATGATAAGGGGGATAACAGCACATCCCGACAGCGAACAGTCTTACACAGTGATTCAGGCACCCCTCACGTTCGCCGTGCGGCTCGTGAGGTGTGGATGTTGGCTGCCAGTTCCCTCTGCTCCTCTGCGGTTCGTCGTGTAATGACCCAGTGGGGTCATGTGACGTCACGGCATGGCAACGTGACCCCGCAGGGTCATTTTACACAAGTTAAAGTTGCACAAACATGACATTAAAGTTTGTTAAAAATATTAAAAAACACAAATGAAGTGATCACATATACCCTGTATAATACAAAAAAAATACTGTGTGTAAAATAGAATCAAACATTGTAATAAAGTGACACGTACACACACCTCTGACCCCTCTGCCATTTTAATCATACAACACACTGTGCTGTCTGAGAGCGGGTAAAATACATACTGTACTCAGGTACTGTACTTAAGCCCTCCAGATCAGTTGTTAAAAGCCTCAGGTTTTCAACACTAGGAAAAGGCATACTGAAGACCCCTGGCAGGTAGAAATGGCGGAAACTTCAACCAAACATAAGAGGTTTACTGTCCAAGAAAAAATTGCTGCGCTTGACAGAATAAAATCTGGAGTCACGCAAACCAAAGTGGCTAGAGACCTAGGACTGAATGAGTCTACAGTTCGCGGATGGAAAAAGGAGGAGGAGAAACTTTGTGATGCAGTAAAATCCATAGAAACAGACGATGGACTGAATCGTAATCGTTTGCGTGAACCTAAAGTCAGCCAGTTGGATAAAGCTGTTTTTCAGTGGTTTGTCCAAGAAAGATCCGAAGGCATACCTCTGTGTGGACCCCATCTGCAAACGCAAGCCAAAAAGTTTCACAGCCAACTTCACGGCAATGCTTCAACCTCCTTCGCGGCAAGTAGTGGATGGCTAGATCGCTTTAAAAGGCGACATGGAATAAGTAAAACCGCTATATCAGGAGAGATACGGTCAGCTGACGATGAAGCTGCATGCACGTACCCTGCCCAACTTCAAGAGATAATTGAAGATGGTGGCTATACCGCAGAACAGGTTTATAACTGCGATGAGACCGGACTGTGTTTCAAAATGCTACCGAATACCACTCTGGCCTGTAAGAATGACGACCAGCGTACACAAGGATTTAAACAAATGAAAGACAGAGTGACTGTACTTTTTTGTGTGAACCAATCTGGAAATCCCAAACTGAAGCCACTTTGTATTGGCAAGTTTAAGTCGCCACGGTGCTTCCACCATGTGAACATGGGTACTATGCCTTTTGCGTATGACTTTAGCAGAAATGCCTGGATGACTGCCAGTATTTTCGAAAGGTGGTTTCATCATCAGTTTGTACCAGAGGTCCGTAAAAACTTACGTCAACAAAGGCTGGATAAAAAAGCTTTGTTGTTACTTGACAACTGCCCTGCACATCCCCCGGCCGAAAGCCTAATAAGCCGAGATGGAAAAATAAGGGTCAGCTACTTGCCCAAGAACTCGACATCCAAAATACAGCCGCTTGATCAAGGCATTATTGCAACCTTTAAGATGAACTTTTGGAAAACAATGATACATCGAATAATCACAAGTGAAGATTCTGTTATGTCATTTTTAAAGAAAATGAATCTAAAATAAGTTTTTTATATTGGTAGCGAAGCTTGGGAAGCGGTCACACAAATGTGCATTGCGAAATGTTGGCGAAACATAACAGGTGCACGTCCTGTGCCGGCTGACGCCGAACTCGCTAGTGACAGTGAGGACGATGCTGATTTTGAGGGGTTTACGGAGGAAGAAGTCGCCGCCGCAAATCTGTTACTTGCAAACTATGTGAACGAAGGCCTCACAGAGCAGGAAATTGGCAATGCCGAACGAGCCATGGAACCGTTCCTTGATACGGAAAGTGGGACTACAATTGACTCTTGGGTCGATGGGGACAGCAGCTGTCCTACTCATGAACATACTGTATGACGGGCTCGGAAATCATTCAAAGCCTTACAAGTGAAAATACTGATCTGGATACTACAGAAGACGATGAGGATGAGGAACCAGAGCCGCCACCAAAGATCACAGAGGCGCTGGTGGGATTACAAACAGGACTTCAATTTCTAGAGTCAGAAAACGTCGATTCAATAACAATCCTACAATTAAAAAGAATCATTGAAATCGTCAAAAAGAAAAGAGATGCACTGAAACAGACAACACTTGATGGTTTTATTACAGTATGTTCAGTACAGTATGTTTTTTTTGTACAGTTGTTACATGAGCACAGAGTGCATTACACGGTTTTCAGTATGTGCTGTATCTACAGTGCATACTACAGTATATGTGTTTTTTGTGTGTTCAGTACTTTATTTACAGTACAGTATTTATGAGAAATGAACAACACGACAATTGGTGTTTTAAATACTGTACTTTATTGTTCAATGCATCAATAAATGTGTTAATACTGTATGATTGTGCATTTTCTGTATTTTTCATTCTACTGGTGATGTTTTAAACACACACCAACACACACTTACACACACTTACACACACTCACACATACTCAAACACTTACACACACTTACACACACTTACAAACACTTACACACACTCACACATACTTTCAAACACTTACACACACTTACAAACACTTAAAAACACTTACACACACTTACACACACACATACTTTCAAACACTTACACACACTTACAAACACTTACAAACACTTACACACAATTACACACACTCACACATACTTACACACACTTACACACACTTTCACACACTTTCACACACCTTCACACACTTTCACACACTTGCACACACTTACACACACTCACAAACACTTACACACACTCACACATACTTTCAAACACTTACACACACTTACACACACTTACAAACACTTACACACACTCACACATACTTTCAAACACTTACACACACTTACAAACACTTACAAACACTTACACACAATTACACACACTCACACATACTTACACACACTTACACACACTTTCACACACTTTGACACACCTTCACACACCTTCACACACTTTCACACACTTGCACACACTTGCACACACTTACACACACTCACAAACACTTACACACACTCACACATACTTTCAAACACTTACACACACTTATACACATTTACACACACTTACACACACTTTCACACACTTTCACAAACTCACAAACACTTACACACACTCACGCATACTTTCAAACACTTACACACACTTACACACATTTACACACACTTACACACACTTTCACACACTTTCACACACTTACACAAACTCACAAACACTTACACACACTCACGCATACTTTCAAACACTTACACACACTTACAAACACTTACAAACACTTACAAACACTTCCACACACTTACACATACTTTCAAACACTTACACACACTCACACATACTTTCAAACACTTACACACACTCACACATACTTTCAAACACTTACACACACTTACACACACTTACACACACTTACACACACACAGCACACATATACACACACACACAGTTTCTCTCCCATATACTGTATACTGTACATACACACACACACTCTCTCACTTTACACAGAAGGGGTGGGGGGGGGAGTTCAATTCAGAGGAAAGACCGCGACCAGCACCACCACCCGCTCCCCCCCCTCCTCCCGCGCAGGCAGCGGGGACAACGGTGGGGAGAAGGTAAGCGGTGACAGGGGGAAGCGGGGTCCGGAGGGACATCAGCGCTCCCATCTCCTTCCCCGCGGGCTGTCACGCAGTGACAGGGGGAAGCGGGGTCAAGAGCGACATCAGCGCTCACATCTCCTTCCCCGCGGGCTGTTACGCGGTGACAGGGGGAAGCGGGGACCGGAGGGACATCCCCGCTCCCATCTCCTGTCCCGCGGGGTGAAGGGTGCTGCTGGGGGGAGAGGGTGAAGATGTGCCGATGCGGCGGCCATTTTTTTCCCACAACCCCGTTACTAACGCGGTGGTCTCGGGGTGGACCCCGAGGACCGCGTTATAACGGGGTTTACCTGTATATATATATATATATATATATATATATACACACACATATATATACAATAAGTAGAGAGATGCACTGGTTAGAAAAAACAAAGGAAAGGGAAAAAGATAGAAGGAAAAGTGGGGGGGAGAGGGAGAGGGTGGAAGGAGAAGGGATGAGGGGTGGGGGGAAGGCTTTTTAAGGAGAAAGGAAAGGGGGAGGAGGGGGAGGGGGAATAAATGATAAAATATCTACAAAAAATTACTGATATCCCAATCAGTATTGAGACATACTGTAAAGGTGTTCTGTTACGCAACATAAAAATCCAGTGCATCTCTCTCCTATCGAGTCTCTTTACATGAGCTCCTTCCCTGACATGGGAAGGGATGTGCTCGGTACCCTTAAATGTAAATAATTGTGGTTTGCCCCTGGGACAAGAAACAGCATGTTTTGACACTGGGCTTTTAAATCACCCCTTTTGATTAATCTCAAGTGCTCCTGAATGCGTAGTTGTAAATATCTTATGGTTCTGCCCACATATTGCTTTTCACAGCCACAGTTCAGGAGATAGATACAAATTTAGTATCACAGGTAATATATGACTGTATACCATAACTCCTGCCCGTAACTGTGGAAGCAAAACGGGCAGAAACTTGCATCGCAGAAAATGTGATGCAATGATTACATCGGAACGTCCCTTTCTGTTGATTAACAACTGTATGCTCACTACGGAACAAGCTAGGGGACAAATGGTTGGCCAAAGTCTTGGCCCTACGGAAAATAAACTTGGGACCTTTGCTGACAAGAGAGCTGATAGTAGGATCAAGTTGGAGGACCCCCCAATGCTTTCTCACAATTGAGTTTATTTGTTCAGTTTGCTGGCTGAATTGTGTAATTAAAGAGGGAGATCTCCTCCAACCCGATCCCTCTTTCTGTTTTGTTTTTTCTCTTCAGTGTACTTGTTCTATCAATAGATAGTACTTGCTCCAGAGCCTTCTAAAGATAACGCCACGCACCCGAGCTCCGTGGCAACAGGCACTGATTGACCTCAGCACCCCCACCTGGCTTCCTTACCTTAGCCTATGACAGGCTCCGCACTGACACTCCTCGGTCCCGCCTCCTTCTCGGATTGGACCGCCTCACCTATTTAGGCTCAGCAGTGCCACTGGCACATCGGCTGAGCATAAGCTTCCTGTTCCTATGCTTACCTCTCTTGTCTCCTAGATATCCTGCCTTGTCTTGCTTGATCTCCCGTGTACTGACCTTGGCTTGCTTTTGGACCACCGCTTCCCGTGTACCGACCTTGGCTATCCTCGACCCACCGCAACTCTCCTAACCTGAACTCGGCTCTCGGACCTTGACCATTCTACCTTCTCCTGCACCGCCCCAGCAACTAGTACCTCCAACGTTCCGGACTTCTCCTACCCTCACCTTGGCAAGTATTACGACGACTCTACTCTCTGCTCCTGACCCGGCGAGTTCAACTACGCACACTCAGACCGGATCCCCGTGCCTGTCGGTGGTGTTTTTTCTATTCCCACCTCAGTACCGAGGGTCTCGTCTAGTTTGTGGTGGGCACAGCATGACAGATCCTATGCACACCAGCAAATCTACAAACAGAATGGCTGAAAAAGAAAAGAATCAAAGTGTTGCAATGGCCCAGTCAAAGTCCAGACCTCAACCCGATTGAAATGCTGTGGAGGGACCTTAAGAGAGCTGTGCATAAACAAATGCCCACAAACCTCAATGAACTGAAGCAACGTTGTAAAGAAGAGTGGGCCAAAATTCCTCCACAACGATGTGAGAGACTGATAAAGTCATACAGAAAACGATTACTTCAAGTTATTGCTGCTAAGGGTGGTTCTACAAGCTATTGAATCATAAGGTATACTTCGTTTTTCACACATGGCTTCTTCATTTTGGCTTTATTTTTGTTAAATAAATCATGACACCGTGTAATATGTCATGTGTTGTTGTTCATCTGAGGTTGTATTTACCTCATTTTAAGACCTGCTAAGAAACAGATGATTGTTATTATGTCCTGATATGTAAAACCATAGAATTCAAAAAGGGTGTACTTTCTTTTTCACACCACTGTATTTATAGTGCAATACAGTACTGTATTGCACTATATTTTAGACATTGGTACACTACCGACACACTTTATTGAAGTGTGGTCGGTACCGCAAGCCGGGAAATCTCCCGGCTTGCTAGTGGCCGCCCCTCGGTGTGCCGCGCGTCATAGACGCGCGGTCACGCGTCATCGGGAGCGTGCGCCCCCTGCACGCGTGTCCAGGGGCTCCCCGAGGGAGCCCTGGTGTCCCGCGATCGCGGGACAGCGGCAGGGGGTTCCGGGGGACCCGGCGGACCCGGCAGCGGTAGGGAGAGCGCCCCGATCGGAGGGCGCTCTTCCGCTGCTTCGGCGCGCGCCCGTCACACTCGGGCGCGCGCCAGGCTACTGCTGCGGCACAGAACGGGCAAATGCTCGAATAAACTGTGCCGCAGCAGTATGTGCAATTTCTAAAATTGCTAACATGCTAAAACGTATATTTTGTGCATTTTAGAAATTGCCTTTATTTTAAAATCTTTTTGATCCTCTGCATTGCTTGTCCTTATGCCTTATGAAAAGTGAACTAATCAGGTTGATTTCCTGTACGCATCTACGTTAATAGCAGTTTAACTGTACATACTGGGTTATTTATAAACATCTTACTGTGAGGTATTTATATACCCATAAAAATGCACAACCTTTTTAGTTGAATTTCACCAGGAATTTCACTTTTTATTATTCACATTTTCACAAGGTCCCCTCTTGATATCCTTAAGACCAGGATCAAAATCATCTCCCTCCGAAATGCAACTTCCCGAGAAGGAATCCAACCATCAAACTAAAGTGCCAGAGCAACAGCATGAAGAAAAGACGCACAAAAAGATGCTATGGGAAATTGAGTACAAAACAGAGATCATAAGAGAGGACAGAGGAAAGAGAAAAGGGACAGAAAGTTTGCGAGAAACTAGAAAACCTTTAATATCCAAAGGGTTTGACTTGTTTGAGCACCCACCACCCAAAACTGAAAACGAGGTATGGGTTATTTCACATATGTTACTAGCCTCTTAGGAATTTAACACTATGAAAAGTGGTTGGGATTAAATGATATGCTTCTTGTTTAAGATTCATGTATGTTTCCTAATTAAATATTGATGTACCCACTCTGAGACGATAGATTGGTGTTCACAAATTAACCATGTTAAAATCAAGGTGATATAACACTGGTTCATGACTGAATTTGGATAATATTTCTATTTGCATTGATGCATAGAGCTATGAATTTCTAAGCACATAAACTAAGATTCTGCTTAAAGGAGCAGTTCCCCCTCAGGTCATCCCCTTTTTAAAAAAATGGATAGGAAGCGGGGGGTACCAGCAGCTCAACCACGTAAATTATACTATATTTTGGTTCCATTACTAAAACTATAAATGCACACACAAAATAAAGGGTATTATACTGTATATGACTGAGTATTATACATTGCTTATCCCTGAAGAAGATATTATGTGAAGAACAAACTTGTAATCTCTTTAAAAGCTCATGCACAGCTTCATCAATGAATAACCCTCATATTGGTCTATTAACATTACTTCAACATCTAATAAGTAGAAATAGCTGTGTTAGTTCATTTGCTATAGTGCAGAGTAAATGAGTACATCAGTAATTTTATTTCAACTAACAATTGATATTATAAGACAAGCTTTTGAGAGTTTTCTCAACAACAACAAAAATAATCTGTGTTTAACTCATGGAATCTTTGTAAATCAATTGCTTAACCAGAGGAACAGAGACAACTTTCAAAAGCTTGTTTTATAATTAGAAATGGGCATTTTTTTTTTGCGAATTTGGATCTGCCTCGGATCTTTTGGTTCCTTTGGTCTGTGGATTTTCATGTATTAGTCTCAAAAAGTGTGTTACACTTTTTCCAGGTTATTTTTCTATATCACTGACAATCCACATGGCGGATTAATAATCCGTGGTCGGATTGTTAAAAATCCTCATTCCGATTAAATCCGCGGGAAGGGGATCTCTCTCATTTCTCCCTCTCTCGATTTTTAACAATCTGGCAATGGATTGTGGAATCCTCAGATTGGATTCTTAAAAATCCGTCCGGATTGTATCCAATAGCGGTTTTGTATTAATTCGTACGGATTGAAACTGGAACAATCCGTCATCGGATTTTACACCAATGAACAGATTTTGAATGGAAATTCCGGGTAATGAATTTTGACAGTTCCGTCCATCGCTGCATATAATATCAATTGTTCGTTTGTACACATTCAACATGTAACAAATCTATTACACCTCTTCAGGGTGAGTATGGTTATTAGCACTCAACTGAGTTGAGTGCTAATAGCCATACTAATTAGTTTGATATTGGGGGAATTATTCATTAACTTTATTATGCGTGGGGGGGGGGGGATTATGTATGAACCCTATTACAAAGTTATGCAAAGGGCCCCTCCAATATAGTGCCTTTAAAAAAAAATGTTTAAAGTGCACACATCTAAGTTACACAAAAATCTAATAGCACTAATTAATTTAATAGGTTAAATCTTGGTAATAAACTGTACAACATACAGAACACGTACAAGCTCATATTGAACCCCCAAAATACCCACAACATATATAAGCATATAAGTTTCACAGAGGAGTGCTACTGAGCATGGCAATATATATATTTAAAACCAAAGACATAACATAAAACACAGACAAAGCTCAGTGCACATCCAGAAAAACTTATATACGGTACAGTGCCTAAATATACATGTATAAATAACTAATAAATAAAATGGTCTTTTAGTTTAACATTTTGGCCAAATTGTTGTAAGCCCTTGAGCCAACTGCACGGCAGACCACGTTTCAAGGGTTCCCTACACTAATGTAGATTCTTAATAACCTGTGCATTGCCAGGAAGAATGATTTATAATAAATCTGTCAATATTAGTTGCAAAAGTTCTAAGTCTGATTGAAGCTTTTATTAACCTGTACATTACCAGGAAAAGCACTCTGTAATAGATTTGTCACAATCACACTGTAAGCAGGCAAGTTCCCCTGAGAGTGGGAGATGCCATGGAGTGAGCTTTTAACCATTTAAATGTGGGAGGGAGTGAGCTTCAATTAGGTAGGAGGTTGCCACCCTCCAATCAGCTAAGACTAGCTGAACAAGAATTATAAAGCATACAGAACACCTACAAGCTCATATTGAACCCACAAAATACCCACAACATATATAAGCATATAAGTTTCACAGAGGAGTGCTACTGATTTGTAGAACTTTTGCAACTAATATTGACAGATTTATTATAAATCATTCTTCCTGGCAATGCACAGGTTATTAAGAATCTATATTAGTGTAGGGACCCTTGAAACATGGTCTGCCGTGCAGTTGGCTCAAGGGCTTACAACAATTTGGCCAAAATGTTGTGGGTATTTTGGGGGTTCAATATGAGCTTGTAGGTGTTCTGTATGTTTTATAATTCTTGTTCAGCTAGTCTTAGCTGATTGGAGGGTGGCAACCTCCTACCTAATTGAAGCTCACTCCCTCCCACATTTAAATGGTTAAAAGCTCACTCCATGGCATCTCCCACTCTCAGGGGAACTTGCCTGCTTACAGTGTGATTGTGACAAATCTATTACAGAGTGCTTTTCCTGGTAATGTACAGGTTAATAAAAGCTTCAATCAGATTTAGAACTTTTGCAACTAATATTGACAGATTTATTATAAATCATTCTTCCTGGCAATGCACAGGTTATTAAGAATCTATATTAGTGTAGGGACCCTTGAAACGTGGTCTGCCGTGCAGTTGGCTCAAGGGCTTACAACAATTTGGCCAAAATGTTAAACTAAAAGACCATTTTATTTATTAGTTATTTATACATGTATATTTAGGCACTGTACTGTATATAAGTTTTTCTGGATGTGCACTGAGCTTTGTCTGTGTTTTATGTTATGTCTTTGGTTTTTAATAAACTGTACATTCAGGTGTGAGCATCTTTAAAAAAAATAAGGGAAAGTTTGGTTGATTCCATTTAGAAAAGGCAGAGGATAGGGGAATTAAAACAACTTCAGAGTCTTAATTTACAAAGCTTTTAAGAGAAGTTTAGAAAAGATTTAAAATAATTGACTGTTTTAAGGCATCAATGACCAGGGTTTCAACCACCACAGAACTGCCATTAGGTCATTTTCATCCCGAATGGGGACTGCACAGTAATACCCCATTGCCACATATTGCAAAGCAATAGGGTCAAAGAAGTAGGTAGAAAACGGCATTTTTAGATTAGATATGTAGGTACCTTAAAGCCTATGCTGAGCAGGAATTCTACAATTCAGTCCACAAATGAAAATGATGCAATGCTGAACATGATGCATCACTTCTTACCAGTAAATGACTATGTTTCATTATATAGGGATAGGGGTAAACGCTCATTGAGCCCTTTACTAGTACTTAGGGCCCATATATAATAGGCCACTAAGTACCAGTAAAGGGCTCAATGAGCATGAGTGTTTACCCCAGGAACAAAATTGTCTTTTTTTTTTCTGCAGTTGTTGCAGATGTTCTACAAGCAGCAGGAAGAGATCCGCAGAATGCGCGATCAATTAAGCCAAAGGGACGTCCAGATCCGTCAGCTTGAACTGGAAATTAAGAACGTGCGCAACAGTGCAGCCAGCTATTGATTAAACTGCACCCACAGCCACTGGAATGTAACACACGTGAAAAAGCCTCCACAGAGTTACTACTTCTAGTTTTATTTTTATGTAAAGAAAAAAAGAAAAGTTTGAATGCTACAAGGTGCACATGCTATTTATCAACTTTTATTCATTTTCTGTGTTTTTTTTTAATTTGTTCATTTTTTTTTAATTCTGTGTTTTTAAATAACTGCAATCATGACTTGTTAACTCTAAGGGAACATGGCTTTATAATTGATCCGAGTCTTAAATCAAATGCTCATCACTTGCCTTAAGCAAACCAAAATGTACACCTTTTTAAAGCAATTAGCATGACCATGAGAGTCTGGAAATACTGTAGGTAGGTTAAAAAGCTGTAGTTGCAGTAATAGTTTTATTGATTGGATGTCAGACAGTAAAAGACAAACTGAACACATACAGTAACTATAGAATGTTTCTGCAATCAGACTGCTTGATATCACTCTTCAGAATAGAACTTATGCTTGTTGGTAGGTCAGTCTGAAGCATTTTAAAGCGATTGAATTAAATACATTAGCATACATGTTTCATGTTTTTCTTAGTCTATAGATGTAGATTGTATACTGGATCTATCAGGTACTACAGTCTGATCACATCCTCAGCAGCTATTCATACAATATGCAAGAATGATGTTAACATAAGCTAGAGGAAAGAGCAACATTTAATATTTACATATCATCGGTTAACAGAAATAAAGCCTGATGCAGGTTTAGAAGATCTACAAGTTCAAATTAATGTAATGGCTGCATATTTTTGCGGGTACTACTGCACTATCCCTTTTGGTACCTTCACCTAAGAGCTAATTATATACAGTAGCAGTACATTGCTGACCCCTCCTGCACTGAATGGTTTTATTTTGAGAGAACATTAATGAAGATGAGTAATAAGCATATCTGTTCTATAATAAATCCATTGTAATGAAGAATGGCAATTAAGATTGTTTAACCCTTGTAGCTAGATATTGTAAATACACTGGATTTGGTATGCACTAGCCATTATTACCATACCTTACTTACTATATACAATGATACTGGAAAGAACAGGCTTCTAAAGTAATCATAACAAAATTACATATTTATAGAAGTAATCCAAGGCTTTTCTCTCTACTGGTATCATTGTTGAATTGTGCCTTTATTAATTTCTTCTTTTTACTTTTATACATTAAAAAATAAATAAAAAGCTAATTAAGTAAAAAAAAAAAAAAAATAGGATCTATGTATGTCTGAGTGTTGCAAAAAAAAAAAAAAAGGACTGAGAGACCAGGATTCATGAATCAGAGCTCCAGCCTTCCCATGTAGAAAGCAGTTGCTGCTCTTGTAGTGGTAGTAGTAGGGAAGCACATGGCACAAGTTTGCTGCATCAGGTGGTGTTTCTCAGTGGTCATGTGACTTTATAGGATTCCATGATGCTGGCTAGGGTGGTGGTAGAGAGAAAGGCCAATATACAGTATTGTGATGGCCAATTGTACAAAATGGACCAACTTGAAACCATGAATCATTGAAACATTTAAAGCAATAGACACAGATTGAAGTGACGGGAGCAGCAAAGCACTGTTTTTTTTTATACATCATAGTAAATACAGTAACCTTCTTGTGCATGTGAAAGAAGCCCTGAAAAAAATGCATGGTGTGCAGAAATTAATAAAACAAATAGTACTGCACTGTATATCGTATAAAGTGTTTAACAAAACAAGACAAGTATAAGGGACTGGTGCATTTATCTTCTGTCAGTGTTGGCAGAGAAACCGTGAGTTGACAAGACATTGAGTTGCAGTGCTTTGAAGGCCCCTCTGGCTGCAAATTACTAAAGAGTGCTGGTCATTAAACCGACTGTGCAGTTTAAAATCAGGTCGTTTTGATGCTGCGATTTCACAGACAATATAAGTTAGTGGTGTACTGTATAAGAGACCATACTCCGTAGACTACATCAGGGGTACGCAAACTTGCCTGCTCTACCTCCCTGCTCGCGCCCAACCCCCCCCAACTTTGGCTCCAGCATCAAATGATGCTGTGGGGTGATGGGACGTCACATTGTCATGGCAATGCAGTTGTGTGATCCCGAAGTGTCATTTGACGCCAGGTTGCCATGGCGACGCGTTGCCCGAAGCCAAGTTAAGAGAATTTACAAAGGCCTCGCACGGTCCCCTGGCATTTAATTTAAATACCTTTGGGGAAGCACAGGGCCTCTGTAACAACTGCACCCCCCCCCCCCGCACCTCCAGAAAATCTCACCCCCCCCTCAGTTTGCGCACCCCTGGACTACGTGATACCCAGGTTCTCACTATATTAAATTGGGGTCACAGTCTTCAAGGTCGAAAGGAATTTTAGCCACGTACAGTTAACCCTATCTGTTTATAATAAAGCATGATTTCTTTAGTTTATATACAAAATATTACTTTTATCCAGAATAATATATTTAAATTATTCTTACTCTGCATAAAAAGAAGAAAATATTAACTGTGTATATATTTTTAAGATACAATGGGAGATGCAGGCAATTAATAAATGATGATATATATATATATATATATATATATATATATATATATATATATATATATATATATATATATAAATAAACCAATTATAAATGTGCTCATGGACGATAATTACTTTAAAAAAAAATTGTTTACGATGTAACCTTTCTGAGAACAAAGAATATGTAATTACAAGCATATACTTTAAAATGCCTACTTTCACAAATATTCATGTATCTGTGATCACACCAACAGCTTTTGCATTTTAGTTAAATCTTTTTGCTTTTACTATATAGTGCCTATTTTTTTTTATTGTTTTGTTAAATTTCATGTTTATTTGCAAAGAAAAAAACAAACAAAGTCTAATAAAAATACAAGAGATTTTATGAATTACTGCAGTGTGTAATGTATAGTGAAAGAATGTGTTCCTACAGTTTATAGTCTTGTGGTCAGGCCTGGAATTTCAGTTATTTTGATAATATTCGTCAATTCATGTGAAAAAATTATAACATCGGACATAAGTAAAATGGTTGCCCACATGGTAGTCTGTTTACTGAGGTGCTGAGAAGCATTGTTGATTATTACAAAAGATAGAAAGCCCCAATGCTACATCCAACATGACAAATCATATAGTTAAATACTTATCTGTTTTTCTCTCATAAGTGAGGGTCACTTAGTTAAATTCTTTGGCCAAAGAATTGTAAACTTGCAAACTATGTCATGGTGGCTGCTCTTTTTTGCAAGTCCTTACACTATTGATTATTACCAGCCATTGAAGTGATCCTTTCATGACTACTTTATTTAAGCATCTCACAATTTCAGTAGTCGCCCCCTTGATCTCCTGTACAACAACTGTTGTTTTCGAAGAGAAGCTTTCGGCTTCCCAACAAGCGCTACATTCTTCAGTCCATATGTTGTTTATAAATTGTTTCAAAATGTAAACAAATATTTTTACTAAAAGCTTTTTCTTTTAAAACTGTTTCAGGCGGTGCACATTATTTTTGCACTGTTCTGTAAAGAGAAATGGTGTGAAAGATTAAGAGCCCCGGCTACACTGATGTACTGTAAGATATACAGCTAAACCCTGTTATAATGAGGTGCTCGGGGCCACAGAATGAGACCGCGTTATAGCCGGGATCACGATTGGAAAAAAAATGGCCGCCACGGTCAGGGATTTCATGTCTGCCAGAGGGGAGAGCTGGGATAACTCTCCCAGCTCTCTCTGAACCCGGTGTCGCAGCGGCAGCCCAAAGCAGGACTTACCCGCAGCAGCAGCAGCAGCAGCAGCAGCAGCAGCTGATCTGTGTGCTCTGCAGAGAAGCTGTAAGTCTGTGAGGTATGATCTCACAAGTCAGGAGAAGCCGGGCAGGAAGCAGCTCCCTTCTCTCCTCCCCCCAAGCAGAGGTACAGGGAGGCAGGGGTGTGTGTATGTGCATGTGTGTGTGTAACAGTGACAGACTGAGGGGACAGAGTGTGTGTATATGTCTGTCTGTGTATATATATATATATATATATATATATATATATATATATATATATATATATATATATATATATATATATATATATATATATATATACATACATACATACATACATACATACATACATAGATACATACATACATACATACATATATATATATATATATATGTGTGTGTGTATGTGTTTGTGTAGCCGGACATTCCTCTCTGCAAATCCTGGCAGTTTGCACCCCCAAAAATAAGACATTGTTTATTTTTTTTAAACATAAGCCACGCTCACACCGCGTTATAAGTGGATCGCCCTATAACGGGGTTGAGCTGTAATTGCAGGGCCCAGCATCCAGATGTCTCTCAAGTGCTACTAGATAAAGGTCAAATGGAGACTTTTACCTATCCCTTTTCCTCTTCCGTTTCATCACTATTCCCTAGTTGTCTTGCATTCTTGTCAACCCAGCTGCACATGCAATCTCCTACAGCATTAACACCACCCACAGCCCTCTGTCAGAGAACCGTAATAGTTCAATGGCATTTTGACAAAATAGTTTCACTGCGTTGGCCATTAATGCAAGGGTTTAGATTGGGACTCTGCTGAAAAGTTATTTTAACAAGTAGAGAGAAAGAAAAGAGTCCCTATTATGTGGCACTGAAGAGAATACACCCTAATTAAAACTTAAACTTTATTATAGATTGGATTAAAATAAACTGTTTGGAAGAACCCCATAAATAGAACAAACACAAAATATATTGATTAAAAGACGGGGAGGTGTGGTAGGGTGTTTAATGGGGATATTATATATATTCCCTCTTAATTAAACCTTAGTAAACCCTAATCCTGGGTGGTCTCTAACAATGTATCTCAAAAGCCCCTATTGGCAGTGGGGTATATAGGGGGGGTATATACAGACCTGCATTCAACCTGCATATACCCCACTGCATAAAGGGGCTCTGAGGTGCTAAAGTTTGTGTCAATTCCGGTAATAGTCAAGCACAGCTCTGCCTGACATCTCATATATAGACCTGCATCCAACTGTATATACCCCACTGTTATTAGGAGTCCCCTACATTTTGGTATCTGTGTACTGCTAACAGCAGATTATATGCAGATCGAGGTACTTATTGCTGCTTCATACCAGTTAGCATTAAGTGTAACCTTGTCCTCTATCCAACAGACAGGCTTGCATCTCACTGCACATACCCCACTGCCAATAGGGGCTTTTGAGATACATTGTTAGAGACCACCCAGGATTAGGGTTTACTAAGGTTTAATTAAGAGGGAATATATATAATATCCCCATTAAACACCCTACCACACCTCCCCGTCTTTTAATCAATATATTTTGTGTTTGTTCTATGTATGTGGTTCTTCCAAATAGTTTATTTTAATCCACTCTATAATAAAGTTTAAGTTTTAATTAGGGTGTATTCTCTTCAGTGCCACATAATAGGTACTCTTTTCTTTCTCTCTACTTGTTAATACCTCATTCCCTGTGAGCACCACCCTTATCCACTGTTTGGCGTTTCCTTCCCTCCCAGTGCTTGAGCAGAGTTTTTTCTGCTGCATTCATTTGCTGGCAGACCCCCTTGCCTATCATAGAAAAGTTATTTTAGTAGCAAGATCTCCACTTTCACCAACTTGTGCCATCTTGAAAGTAGGGGAGAAGTTCTAGTTTCCCCCACAAAAATCATAATTTATTCATATTTAATTACTTCCTACCCGACACCTGATGTTAAAAATATACATTTCTGTTGACAAGCCCTTTTTGTACTTGCCACAGTGATTTTCTTTTAATTTTAAGAATGAGCATGTACAACCCTATGATTTAAAAGGCACTTTAATTTAGTTCTCGTGGAAATATTGAGAATGTGGCTGGAGAATCTAAAATCTTGTTTTATGATTTATATGCTTGGGCAGGAAAGAACTATGAATGCTTTACGGCATTAGTGGGCAACAGACAGACCTCAGGGGCTTTACGCCATCAAGTTGGGGGCCAAGGTGGGGACATAGTATCCCCGTCTTATTATGGATAAAATGGCTGACTTGTGTGATACTGTGTGCTCAGTAGCAGTGCCTCGGGTACCAGAACATAGATTGTAAGCTCCTCATAAGCCTGTGCATGTAAAATTCTATGTAGGTGGTCCTGATGAAGCACTGAATTGTGTGAAACGCGTTGCGGAGTTCACACAGTGCACATTGGTATCCAGACGCCTGGCTGTATTAGTTCCAGCCCTCCCACAGAGACTTGAGCTATTTCCATCTGCTCGTTTGAGTGGGATGCGTGTTGGAAACAGAGAATACCGGCGATTGTGGAGGGCTACTGAATACGGGTCCTGCGACAAGCCGCAACCCGGAAGTAACAACTGAGTTTTGCCGAGCAAGCCAGCCCCAGCGCGCGGGACTGATCTGTGAGTCTCAGCACATGCCTTCTGCGCCTACCAACTCGTTTGGACTTATTACCTGTGCACTGGCCGCTACTGGACTTATATATCCTTATATGTAAGTTTTTACTTGTTATTATACTACTTGTTTATTACATATTTCTTAACCCTTGGTGCGCTTCTGTGTTTATTTCCTAGGTGATCAACCACTTGTCATGTCCATGCTGATGAGTTATTCATGTTAGTGTAAAGAGCTTTCAAAATGCCTCACATATCTTCATATGATCTGCACAACACAAGTTTCAAAAGCTCTGTACACTCATTTCATCTGACTCATATTGGCCCAGGATGAGGTGTACCACATTATGAAAGGTAATTATTGAATCAAGTAAATAGTGCAAACATCAGAGACTTAGTTTTAAGTACTAAACAACAATCTACTTCTAATGTTACCAGGAAGCATCGAACATCACTACTTTTTTTGATTTAAATTGTTTAATTACATTGCCAATTTATTTGTGGAGAACAGATACTTTATTGTAAAGGAGCAATACTTTTTATACAGTATATAGAATTGAAGCAAGGGGTCTCCATAGCCGAACCCCATTAATTTCAGCTCCGGGACCCTTTGCTTCTGGAGATACTTATCTCCGAAGGGGGTACCAGTATCTCTCTGCAGTTTAAAGATCCAGTGTCACGTGGGCAAATACTGTAGGAAGCCACATTGGGTGACGTCATGGCTTCCTATTGGCCTGCATGGCATGGGAGCTTTGAAAAGCAGCCATAATGTGAACCCTGGAGCAGCTACCGGCGCCCAGTATTGTGGTAACTATCTCCAGAAGCCGGGTGTCCCCCGGACCTGAAATTAATAGTGTTCAGCTCCTGAGACCCCCTTCTTCAATCCTATATAGGACAAACAGAACAAAGTTCCAAGGACCAGTGCTTCAGAGTAATGGACGAACAGCATGTACATTATTGATAATGAAAAACAAAAGAACAGCGCAAAACGCACATAGTGAAGTATATAAAAAATAAATTTTATCATTAAAAGTAAGTAATCTGCGTACATCAGATAAGTAGGGTAAAATGGGGGCACGCTTTGCCCCAAGTTTCGCAAACCTGTATGTGGGAGAATGGGAGAATATGTTTATCTGGAGTGATAACCCCTATAAAGGGAACATTATAGCATGGCATCGCTATACAGATGACGTTCTCTGTGTGTGGAACGGGAATGCAGAGTCTGTCAATGAATTCATGAGTTATATTAATAACAATAGTTATAATCTCAAATTCACACACACTACTGATTCTACCACAGTTGATTTTTTAGATCTTAGACTCAGAGCATTACCTAATGGTAGTGTTGTAACTGAGACCTATTTCAAGGAGGTTGACATGAATAATTTGCTAATGGCGACAAGCAATCATAAACCTTCTTGGATTCGGAAAATTAAAAACAACTTTATTAAGTGGATAATAGCATGGAATGTGGCATGAGGGTCACTCTTGATGCGTTTCACACTCTCAGCACTTTGTCAAAGGGAATGAGCCCCTTGTAAAATCTGCAATATACATAGAAATAGTCCACAACCAGCATGTGGCCTAGCATCGATTGAAAAAACAAAAGTGAACTCAACGGGGTAAACAATCTATCCAATATTCACAGCGACACCCTCTGGATGGAAGACTAAATAACATGACGAATCACTGGTAATCACAAGGTGTTTAGAAAAAACTCCCAGTAAATTAATAGCATGATATACAATGGTAAAAACAAAATGCCTACAATGCATGTTGCAGTTAAACCCACCAATCAGGGACTGGGTCATATTGAAAACACGTGGCCCTAACCCTCCCTTAAAGTATCCATGTTGCGGCATGGGGTATAAAAGATGGTGGGGGAGCCCCCCAAGTTAGTTGCTTTTAGCTTTAAAATCTGTGTTCCAGTGGGGATACCAGCTGCAGTGTCAACTCCAGTGTTGGTGCAAGGCTTGGAGTCCTGTTCCAGAGGAAGAATAGGGGAAATCTCTTTAGAGAGGTTCTTGCGTCTATTTCTATAGGATAACCCCAGTTTCCCCAGTTTGGATTGTGTGTTTATCTGTGCACAGTTGTGGATTGTTTTTTTCCCAATAAATTCAATTTTATCAACTCTGCTGTTCTGCCAGTCGAATTGATCCCTGGTGTGATAGTCCTGATCTCCTGTTACAATGTAAAATGATTGGAAACCTGAAATATCCAGCAGAGTCCTAGGGTTCTATTGAACAAAGGTTAAAAACCACTGCATTGTAGCATTATCTTCAGGTTCCTTCACTTGACTGCTACAAACATTGTGCAGTTTTAAGACTCCTGCTGTAGCAACAGGAGCATGGAACAAATGTGGCCACTTATAGTGGGAGGCTGCAGGGTGTGAGCGCGACCGCTCTTTATGCAGGCGACAGGTGGCGTGGTGGAAGCGTGGCCAGTGACGTCACGCGAGCGGTTTGCCATTATTGGCTGAACTGCTCCACATAACGCTGACATCGCATGGAGAGACAATTCATTTGTCTCTCCTGGATTCTGCCGCCCCCGTCGCGCCTCCGCCTGGTCGTGCCAACTATAAGCAGCAAAACGGAACCCATGTACTTCTTTTGGTGGCACGCGCCGTTGCTCGCGTCACCAAAACCACTAAAACCTCGGCCTTACTTTGATGACCCTATGTTCTGTAAGTTAGAACACTTTGCTCCTACAGAAAAGGTATGCCTATTAGAAGTCACTTAGTCATTCACATAAATCTACCTGTCTTTCTTGATTGTAGTAGTGTTAACCTCTGTGCCCCAACACTGTATGGGTGACCACTAGTAGGCTTCAGATCACCACACAGCAAAACAAAGAGCTATCTGTTTTGCTGCGCCCAGCACTACAATTTTTTGGACATTTTATGAATTTGCAGGCTGGGTCATACAATGGAAAACAGTACTGTTAAAAGGTAAAGGCCCTATATTTTTCTTTAGTAAAAAAATACATTTGCATTGAGAAACACAATGTTACTTTTGTACAGCCTTACAAAAAGCCAAGTGTAAAAGGGACTTATCATTGTTTTAAAAGAGGCTTCAATATAAGACTGTAGTGGTCTGACAAATCCAGCAGGGAGCTGGTTAATTACACTTAGACAATTAACCAGTCACCACCTGGCTAATCAGATAGCTACTGCTGCGACACACTTTATTCGAGCAAATGCCCAGTTTGTACCTGGCAGATACCTGGAATTCGCCGCTCCTCACCTCTGACAAGCCGCGTTGCGTTTGCCTTCCCAGCCACGGTTCATGCCTGGCTGACGGGGGCCTGATCTGTTAAATGATAATGATCAGGATTTAATAGGCTGCAATGCTTTGCGTGTCCACTAGATGGCATAAATTCATGAATTGTAATGCAGTATATATATATACAGTACTGTATATACACAGTATATATATATATATATATATATATATATATATATATATATATATATATATATATATATATATATATACTGTATAACAACAACCCCTATAAGCCCTAACATACAGTACTGTACACATACAGTACTGTATATGCACATACATAAATGATACTACTGTATGATCGGCGGGGGCGAGATGTGTTTGCAGCAGAGAGAGATCCGCTGCTCTCTCTCTGCGCAAACATCCGCACATTAAAAAAAATTTGAAATACATTTTTATTGATAGTGTAGATGTGCAGGGGGTCTCTGGAGCTGAACCGCGTTGGTTTCAGGTCTGGGAACCCCCTGCTCCCCGAGATACAGCCCCCTTTAGGGGGTGCCGGTATCCCTCTGCTTGGTTTAAAGGGCCCAACCACGTGATCGCGGCCTGTAAACCAAGCAGAGCAGAGGGATACCGGCACCCCCTAAAGGGGCCTGTATCTCGGGGAGCAGGGGGTCCCCAGACCTGAAACCAGTGCGGTTCTGCTCTGGAGACCCTCTGCACATGTACAGTATAAATAAAACACATACAGTATATACAGTAAATAAACACTCGTTCTTTACCTTAGCGGCTATGCGCTATGGTAAAGAAGCAGCATTTCTGTATTTTTAATAATATTGTACAGTGAGCAGGGGGTTCCCTGAGCCAGAAATCTAAACTCAGGGGACCCCCTGCTCCTGCACAATATTATTAAAAGTACAGAAATGCTGCTTCACTGCCATAGCGTATAGCCGCTAAGGCAATGAAGGGGTTAACCCACTGTGCCCGCTTTATTGTGGGTAGCGGGGGTGGGTGAAGGGGGTATTTGGCCCTTGATGTGAGTTTAGGACTTGCGGGGGGGTTGCGGGTGCACTTAACCCCTTCACGACCGTAGCAGTTAATACTGCTACGGTCATGAAGGGGTTAAGCCCTCCCGCTACCCCCCGCAAGCCCTAAACAAGCACCGTTGGGGCTAATACCCCATTCACCCACCCCCGCTACCCACAATAAAAAAAATACACACACACAGCAGCCGCCAAAAAATAAATAAATAAATCTAAATAAATAAATAAATAAATGACAATAAATACATTTGAAATACATTTTTATTGATAGTGTAGATGTGCAGGGGGTCTCCAGAGCTGAACCGCATTGGTTTCAGGTCTGGGAACCCCCTGCTCTCCGAGATACAGCCCCCTTTAGGGGGTGCCGGTATCCCTCTGCTCTGCTTGGTTTACAAGCCGCGATCACGTGGTCGGGCCCTTTAAACCAAGCAGAGGGATACCGGCACCCCATAAAGGGGCCTGTATCTCAGGGAGCAGGGGGTCCCCAGACCTGAAACCAGTGCGGTTCTGCTCTGGAGACCCTCTGCACATGTACAGTATCAATAAAACACATACAGTATACAGTATAAATAAACACTCGTTCTTTACCTTAGCGGCTATGCGCTATGGTAAAGAAGCAGCATTTCTGTATTTTAATAATATTGTACAGTGAGCAGGGGGTTCCTGAGCCAGAAATTAATGCTCAGGGACCCCCCCTGCTCCTGCTCAATATTATTAAAAATACAGAAATGCTGCTTCATTACCATAGCGGATAGCCGCTAAGGCAATGAAGGGGTTAACCCACCGTGCCCGCTTTATTGTGTGTAGTGGGGATGGGTGAGGGGGGTATTTGGCCCTTGGTGTGAGTTTAGGACTTGCGGGGGGGGTTGCGGGTGCACTTAACCCCTTCACGACCGTAGCAGTTAATACCGCTACGGTCAGGAAGGGGTTAAGCCCTCCCGCTACCCCCCCGCAAGCCCTAAACAAGCACCGTTGGGGCTAATACCCCATTCACCCACCCCCGCTACCTACAATAAAAAAAATACACACACACAGCAGCCCCACAATTAATAAATAAATCTAAATAAATAAATAAATACATGAAGAGAAATAAATATATACTGTATATATATACTGGATATATATACAGTATATATATAATAACAATCCCTATACATATACAGTATATACTGTATATATATATATACACTGTATACATATATATATATATATATATATATATATATATATATATATATATATATATATATATATATATATATATATATATATATATATATATATATATATATATATACAGTATACAGTATATATACACACATGATGAACCAATATACAAATACATGTAGAATGGTTATCAAAATCATACTGTCCTACAGATAACGCTTCTCTATACAGACAATAATAATAATCCATTTAATAATCCTAACTGATTTTACAATATAAAACATAACATTCCAATCCACACAGTACATTGCATTTACATTGTATAAATGATGCATAAAATCTATACACCATATACACTACCGACACACTTTATTGAAGTGTGGTCGGTACCGCAAGCCGGGAAATCTCCCGGCTTGCTTGTGGCCGCCCCTCGGCGTGCGCCCCCTGCACGCGTGTCCAGGGGCTCCCCGAGGGAGCCCTGGTGTCCCGCGATCGCGGGACAGCGGCAGGGGGTTCCGGGGGACCCGGCGGACCCGGCAGCGGTAGGGAGAGCGCCCCGATCGGAGGGCGCACTTCCGCTGCTTCGGCGCGCGCCCGTCACACTCGGGCGCGCGCCAGGCTACTGCTGCGGCACAGAACGGGCAAATGCTCGAATAAACTGTGCCGCAGCAGTACATTCTGCAAATGAATGTTAACAATATAATTGCAAGCTACTCTACCAGTAAATACAAACACTTCCAAACAAGTCAACTATTTTAACCAATCAAGTTAACCAAAATCAATATATACTGCAAGTACCAACCATAAAACACAATTTAAAACCAAAGCTAACCCTTACAATACCAAGGATTACATCTATCTAATTGTAAAAAACCTTATACTTTATACACAGCATTGCAATGTACATGATGAACAATACAGTACATTCCCTGTATCTCCCTGCCTTCAGTGTAATCTGTTTAAAGCCCCCTCCCCCTAATGTTTCTGTTAAACAGATTACACTGAAGTGAGAGAGATGTAAAGGCCTAAAGCCCCCTCCCCCCTAATGTTTCTGTTAAACAGATAACACTGAAGGGAGAGAGATGTAAAGGCCTAAAGCCCCCTCCCCCCTAATGTTTCTGTTAAACAGATTACACTGAAGGGAGAGAGATTTTACAGAAACACACATTAGGGGGGAGGGGGCTTTAAACAGATTACACTGAAGGCAGAGAGATGTTTCTGTTACCAGTAAATCTCCCTCCCTGCATTGCTAACCACCCTCACCCCCTACCCACATACCGTTACCCCCCCCCCCATCCTGGCCATGGCCCCTCCGCTTCTGCAAAACAGACACAAAAATGAAAACATACAAAGTAATGTCCCCTAACCCCTTAATCACCATAGCGGTTATTAACCGCTACAGTCATGAAGGGGTTAACCCACCCTCACCCACCACTCGGGATGCCTACATACCCTCCCACACTGACCCCCCCGTGAGGCCTAACCACCCAGTCAGTACCCACAAGGGAGGCCTACCCACATACCGTTGGGGAAACACCCCACCCCCAGTACCCACAATAAAAACAGTACAATGACCCACAATAAACAGCATTATATTTATTAAATACATTACCCACCCCCTGTGCCCCCCCATAAATACAAGATTTATCCTTTTACATACAGGGTTCATAACGCAGTCCCACGCTAGTCCCCGGTGGGCTGGCAGGGCACCTGGACAGACCTACAGTTTACCAGCAGCATTCCACAGGTTCTGGAGGCCTGCTGGTGGATCCTGCCAGCACCATGGCCATCAGGTGGTCTCCTTGGGTCACCGTGGGCCACAATTGGGTCCCCACGGTAGGCCCAAGGATGTCTGGGAGCCCCGGGTCAAACCCACAGGTGTCTGCGGGGCCTCGGGTGGTTCCCACAGGGGTCTGGGGAACTCACGGGTGCTCACTACGGGTCCGCGGTGCCCCCACAGAAGTGGGACCACACATCATCATCCCCGCACCTACGGGTCGGAGGTGCCCCCACAGAAGTGGGACCACACATCGTCATCCCCGCAGACTACGGGTCGGAGGTGCCCCCACAGAAGTGGGACCACACATCGTCATCCCCGCATGTGTCACCCGTGGAACCACCAGCCTGCTACCCTTTAGGATACCCGAGGATACCCACAGGTGGTCTCCATAGGCCCCACGCAAAACCACGGAATCAAACCCTGAATGTAAAAAAAATAAACCTGGCCTATACATTCAATACATACACCCTCCCCCCCAACACCTACAGTACAATAATGTGCAAAATAACTATTATCCAGATATGGATAATAGATTAATTGCCCATTATTAAAAACATTAACTAGCATATACAAATAAATAAAGTACTACTGACCTCATCAATACAAAGTGTCCGTTGCCAGCAAAATCCTTGTCTTGTCCACAACATACATAGCAAATACAAAGCCAATACATTGCAATTACATTCAGATATCAATTAACCCCTTCAACACCTTATCAGATAATAACCGCAAAGGTGATTAAGGGGTTAAGCCACACAGGCCCGATACCCACCCTCACCCATGAATTTGTACTGTGGCTTCATCATGCAACTATATATATATACTGTATATATATATATATATATATATATATATATATATATATATATATACAGAGAGACAGAGAGAAAGAGAGAGAGAGAGAGAGAGAGATATACAGTATATATATATATATATATATATATATACACACACGTTATATACACACCCATGATAAACCAATATACAGTACAAATAAATGTAGAAGGGTTATCAAAAGCACTGTCCTACAACCAAACACTTCTCCATACATACACACTAAATTAAAATCAATTTCCTTTAATATTCATAACTGATCTCTCAATCTAAATCATCACTAAACCTCTGAAAAGCCATTAAACAACTTACATTCCAATATAAATTATGCCTAAATATCTATGCACCATATACATTCTGCAAGTAAACAAAACTCAATTAGCAATCATTATTTAGATCCCTAAACAATTCACACTACAGTAGATCCCGAACAATAAAACCATTAACAAATTCACGCCTAGAGCAGAACAATTAAGCCTTTGAAAAAATATAAGTACCGACAAAAATACAACCTTTACAAACCAAGCCTATCCCTGACCTTCCTCAAACACACAATACAATACCAAGGAATACATCTATCTAATTTTAAAATACTTTAAACTCACAATAAAGCATACAGTAGCAGCATACAGTACACAAAATAATTTAAAACACATCTAATCCAGCTTTTAAAACAACATCATTTCTTACCCTGTACTGTACTGTATGTATATATCTCTCTAGACATATATACATACATACATACAGTGGCAAGAAATGATATACCACAAAAAAAAAAATACACATGTTAAAAAACCTTTTGAAAAAATTAACAAGTTAAATAAAATACATTTCTTTACTGTAGTTCACTTACCATTAATTGCCCCCACCGACTCCCGTTGCGCAGCTTACTCACGAACCAATCCACGATCAGGAACCCATAAAATAAAAAAAACATAAAATAATAAACATTAAACTAAAAATCCAAACCAATCCACGGGTCTTCTAGTTCTAATCCATCTTCATCTTCATCTGTGTTCTTCTTTCTTCTATCTCCTTCCAGCGGGGCGGGGCGGGGTCTTCTCTCCCGTCTGCGGCCACGCCCTGGTCTTCTTTCTTTCCCGGAGGTCCTTCCTCCGCGGCGTCTGGCTTCAAAATGAGACGACATAGGCTTTTAAAGGCCTATGACGTCACATTTTGCGTCATGGTTCCCATGGTCCTGATTGGACCGTGAAAACCATGTGTTTTGGCCGACAAAAAAAAAATGATGACGTCAATTAAAGGGAATGAAAGCACAGCCAATCAGAATGGCTTTGCTTCAATTGCCTTTAAGATGACGTCATGATAAGGCACATGGCCGCCCTCACATGGTATGGTAGCCAATCAGAGTAGGGATGGAGTTCCCACGCTCTGATTGGCTACCATACCATGTGATCATTTGATGTCATCATTTTTTTTTTGTCGGCCAAAACACATGGTTTTCACGGTCCAATCAGGGCCGTGGGAACCATGACGCAAAATGTGACGTCATAGGCCTTTAAAAGCCTACTGCACCGACACACTTTATTCGAGCAAATACCCAGTATGTACCTGGCAGATACCTGGAATGCGCCGCTCCTCACCTCTGACAAGCCCCGTTGCGTTTGCCATCCCAGCCTGGGTTCATGCCTGGCTGACGGGCGGCTGATCTGTTAAATGATAATGATTAGGATTTAATAGGCTGCAATGCTTCGCGTGTCTACCAGATGGCATAAATTCATGAATTGTAATGCAGTATATATATATATATATATATATATATATATACTGTGCAGTATATATATATATATATACTGTGCAGTATTGCAGCCAGCGGGAATAAAATGCTTCAATCCCTGCCTGGAAAATAACCCAATGCACTCGGGCAGAAAACAGTCACAAACCTCAATACACCCGGGTATACCCGAATTCGTGGGACTAGCCGAGCTCGAATAAAGTGTGTCGCCAGTGTATGTCGTCTCATTTTGAAGCCAGACGCCGCGGAGGAAGCATCTCCGGGAAAGAAAGAAGACCAGGGCGTGGCCGCAGACGGGGAGAAGACCCCGCCCCGCCCCGCTGGAAGGAGATAGAAGAAAGAAGAACACAGATGAAGATGGATTACAGATAGAAGACCCGTGGATTGGTTTGGATTTTTAGTTTAATGTTTATTATTTTCTGGTATATTATTTTATGGGTTCCTGATCGTGGATTGGTTCGTGAGTAAACTGCACAACGGGAGTCGGTGGGGGCAATTAATGGTAAGTGAACTACAGTAAAGAAATGTATTTTATTTAACTTGTTAATTTTTTCAAAAGGTTTTTTAACAAACATGTGTATTTTTTTTTGTGGTATATCATTTCTTGCCACTGTATGTATGTATGTATATATGTCTAGAGAGATATATACATACAGTACAGTACAGGGTAAGAAATGATGTTGTTTTAAAAGCTGGATTAGATGTGTTTTAAATTATTTTGTGTACTGTATGCTGCTACTGTATGCTTTATTGTGAGTTTAAAGTATTTTAAAATTAGATAGATGTATTCCTTGGTATTGTATTGTGTGTTTGAGGAAGGTCAGGGATAGGCTTGGTTTGTAAAGGTTGTATTTTTGTCGGTACTTATATTTTTTCAAAGGCTTAATTGTTCTGCTCTAGGCGTGAATTTGTTAATGGTTTTATTGTTCGGGATCTACTGTAGTGTGAATTGTTTAGGGATGTAAATAATGATTGCTAATTGAGTTTTGTTTACTTGCAGAATGTATATGGTGCATAGATATTTAGGCATAATTTATATTGGAATGTAAGTTGTTTAATGGCTTTTCAGAGGTTTAGTGATGATTTAGATTGAGAGATCAGTTATGAATATTAAAGGAAATTGATTTTAATTTAGTGTGTATGTATGGAGAAGTGTTTGGTTGTAGGACAGTGCTTTTGATAACCCTTCTACATTTATTTGTACTGTATATTGGTTTATCATGGGTGTGTATATAACGTGTGTGTATATATATATACAGCACTGCACTGAAGCACTGTCCTACAACCAAACACTTCTCCATACATACACACTATACATACTGTATATATGTCTCTCTCTCTCTCTCTCTTTCTCTCTGTCTCTCTGTATATATATATACAGTATATATATATAGTTGCATGATGAAGCCACAGTACAAATTCATGGGTGAGGGTGGGTATCGGGCCTGTGTGGCTTAACCCCTTAATCACCTTTGCGGTTATTATCTGATAAGGTGTTTAAGGGGTTAATTGATATCTGAATGTAATTGCAATGTATTGGCTTTTGATTTTTGTTTACTTGGTTGTAGGGCAGTATGCTTTTGATAACCCTTCTACATTTATTTGTACTGTATATTGGTTTATCATGGGTGTGTATATAACGTGTGTATATATATATATATACTGTATATATCTCTCTCTCTGTCTCTCTGTATATATATACAGTATATATATATATATATAGTTGCATGATGAAGCCACAGTACAAATTCATGGGTGAAGGGTGGGTATCGGGCCTGCGTGGCTTAACCCCTTAATCACCTTTGCGGTTATTATCTGATAAGGTGTTGAAGGGGTTAATTGATTTGATTGAATGTATGTAGGCTTTTGTATTTGCTATATGTGCTAGGTTTAGAATGTTTTTTAATAATGGGCAATTAATCTGTTATCCATATCTGGATAATAGTTATTTTGCACATTATTGTACTGTAGGTGTTGGGGGGGAGGGTGTATGTATTGAATGTATAGGCCAGGTTTATTTTTTTTACATTCAGGGTTTGATTCCGTGGTTTTGCGTGGGGCCTATGGAGACCACCTGTGGGTATCCTCGGGTATCCTAAAGGGTAGCAGGCTGGTGGTTCCACGGGTGACAAATGCGGGGATGACGATGTGTGGTCCCACTTCTGTGGGGGCACCTCCGACCCGTAGTCTGCGGGCATGACGATGTGTGGTCCCACTTCTGTGGGGGCACCTCCGACCCGTAGGTGCGGGGATGATGATGTGTGGTCCCACTTCTGTGGGGGCACTGCGGACCCGTAGTGAGCATCCGTGAGTTCCCCAGACCCCCATGGGAACCACCCGAGGCCCCGCAGACACCTGTGGGTTTGACCCGGGGCTCCCAGACATCCTTGGGCCTACCGTGGGGACCCAATTGTGGCCCACGGTGACCCAAGGAGACCACCTGAGGGCCATGGTGCTGGCAGGATCCACCAGCAGGCCTCCAGAACCTGTGGAATGCTGCTGGTAAACTGTAGGTCTGTCCAGGTGCCCTGCCAGCCCACCGGGGACTAGCGTGGGACTGTGTTATGAACCCTGTATGTAAAAGGATAAATCTTGTATTTATGGGGGGGCACAGGGGGTGGGTAATGTATTTAATAAATATAATGCTGTTTATTGTGGGTCATTGTACTGTTTTTATTGTGGGTCCTGGGGGGGGGGTGTTTCCCCAACGGTATGTGGGTAGGCCTCCCTTGTGGGTACTGACTGGGTGGTTAGGCCTCACGGGGGGGGGGGTCAGTGTGGGAGGGTATGTAGGCATTCCGAGTGGTGGGTGAGGGTGGGTTAACCCCTTCATGACTGTAGCGGTTAATAACCGCTATGGTGATTAAGGGGTTAGGGGACATTACTTTGTATGTTTTCATTTTTGTGTCTGTTTTGCAGAAGCGGAGGGGCCATGGCCAGGATGGGGGGGGGGTAACGGTATGTGGGTAGGGGGTGAGGGTGGGTAGCAATGCAGGGAGGGAGATTTACTGGTAACAGAAACATCTCTCTGCCTTCAGTGTAATCTGTTTAAAGCCCCCTCCCCCCTAATGTGTGTTTCTGTAAAATCTCTCTCCCTTCAGTGTAATCTGTTTAACAGAAACATTAGGGGGGAGGGGGCTTTAGGCCTTTACATCTCTCTCCCTTCAGTGTAATCTGTTTAACAGAAACATTAGGGGGGAGGGGGTTTTAGGCCTTTACATCTCTCTCCCTTCAGTGTAATCTTTTTAACAAAAACATTAGGGGGGAGGGGGCTTTAGGCCTTTACATCTCTCTCCCTTCAGTGTAATCTGTTTAACAGAAACATTAGGGGGGAGGGGGCTTTAAACAGATTACACTGAAGGCAGGGAGATACAGGGAATGTACTGTATTGTTCATCATGTACATTGCAATGCTGTGTATAAAGTATAAGGTTTTTTACAATTAGATAGATGTAATCCTTGGTATTGTAAGGGTTAGCTTTTGTTTTAAATTGTGTTTTCTGGTTGGTACTTACAGTATATATTGATTTTGGTTTACTTGATTGGTTAAAATAGTTGACTTGTTTGGAAGTGTTTGTATTTACTGGTAGAGTAGCTTGCAATTATATTGTTAACATTAATTTGCAGAATGTATATGGTGCATAGATTTTATGCATCATTTATACAATGTAAATGCAATGTACTGTGTGGATTGGAATGTTATGTTTTATATTGTAAAATCAGTTAGGATTATTAAATGGATTATTATTATTGTCTGTATAGAGAAGCGTTATCTGTAGGACAGTATGATTTTGATAACCATTCTACATGTATTTGTATATTGGTTCATCATGTGTGTATATATACTGTATACTGTATATATATATATATATATATATATATATATATATATATATATATATATATATATGTATGTATACAGTGTATATATATACACAGTATATACTGTATATGTATAGGGATTGTTATTATATATATACTGTATATATATCCAGTATATATATACAGTATATATTTATTTCTCTTCATGTATTTATTTATTTATTTAGATTTATTTATTAATTGTGGGGCTGCTGTGTGTGTGTTTTTTTTTTATTGTGGGTAGCGGGGGTGGGTGAATGGGGTATTAGCCCCAACGGTGCTTATTTAGGGCTTGCGGGGGTGTAGCGGGAGGGCTTAACCCCTTCCTGACCGTAGCGGTATTAACTGCTACGGTCGTGAAGGGGTTAAGTGCACCCGCAACCCCCCACGCAAGTCCTAAACTCACACCAAGGGCCAAATACCCCCCTCACCCATCCCCACTACACACAATAAAGCGGGCACGGTGGGTTAACCCCTTCATTGCCTTAGCGGCTATCCGCTATGGTAATGAAGCAGCATTTCTGTATTTTTAATAATATTGAGCAGGAGCAGGGGGGGTCCCTGAGCATTAATTTCTGGCTCAGGGAACCCCCTGCTCACTGTACAATATTATTAAAATACAGAAATGCTGCTTCTTTACCATAGCGCATAGCCGCTAAGGTAAAGAACGAGTGTTTATTTATACTGTATACTGTATGTGTTTTATTGATACTGTACATGTGCAGAGGGTCTCCAGAGCAGAACCGCACTGGTTTCAGGTCTGGGGACCCCCTGCTCCCCGAGATACAGGCCCCTTTAGGGGGTGCCGGTATCCCTCTGCTCTGCTTGGTTTACAGGCCGCGATCACGTGGTCGGGCCCTTTAAACCAAGCAGAGGGATACCGGCACCCCCTAAAGGGGGCTGTATCTCGGGGAGCAGGGGGTTCCCAGACCTGAAATCAACGCGGTTCAGCTCCAGAGACCCCCTGCACATCTACACTATCAATAAAAATGTATTTCAAATGTATTTATTGTCATTTATTTATTTATTTAGATTTATTTATTTATTTTTTGGCGGCTGCTGTGTGTGTGTATTTTTTTTATTGTGGGTAGCGGGGGTGGGTGAATGGGGTATTAGCCCCAACGGTGCTTGTTTAGGGCTTGCGGGGGGGTAGCGGGAGGGCTTAACCCCTTCATGACCGTAGCGGTATTAACTGCTACGGTCGTGAAGGGGTTAAGTGCACCCGCAACCCCCCTGCAAGTCCTAAACTCACACCAAGGGCCAAATACCCCCCTCACCCATCCCCACTACACACAATAAAGCGGGCACGGTGGGTTAACCCCTTCATTGCCTTAGCGGCAATACGCTATGGCAATGAAGCAGCATTTCTGTACTTTTAATAATATTGTGCAGGAGCAGGGGGTCCCGAGTTTAGATTTCTGGCTCAGGGAACCCCTGCTCACTGTACAATATTATTAAAAATACAGAAATGCTGCTTCTTTACCATAGCGCATAGCCGCTAAGGTAAAGAACGAGTGTTTATTTACTGTATATACTGTATGTGTTTTATTTATACTGTACATGTGCAGAGGGTCTCCAGAGCAGAACCGCACTGGTTTCAGGTCTGGGGACCCCCTGCTCCCCGAGATACAGGCCCCTTTAGGGGGTGCCGGTATCCCTCTGCTCTGCTTGGTTTACAGGCCGCGATCACATGGTCGGGCCCTTTAAACCAAGCAGAGGGATACCGGCACCCCCTAAAGGGGGCTGTATCTCGGGGAGCAGGGGGTTCCCAGACCTGAAACCAACGCGGTTCAGCTCCCGAGACCCCCTGCACATCTACACTATAAATAAAAATGTATTTAAAATAATTTTTAATGTGTCGCTGTTTGCGCAGAGAGAGCAGCGGATCTCTCTCTGCTGCAAACACATCTCGCCCCCAGTATGTGCATATACAGTACTGTATGTGTACTGTACTGTATGTTAGGGGTTATAGGGGCTGTTGTTATACAGTATATATATATATATATACAGTATATATACTGCATTACAATTCACTATAGGGGACGGCTTCAAGAGAACAGCTCGCAAGCGCCCTCATGTGTTTTTACACGGCATTGCAGTATTGTAGCTAGCCGGAATAAAATGCTTCAATCCCTGCCGGGAAAATAACGCAATGCACTCGGGCAGAAAACAGTCACAAACCTCAATACACCCGAGTATACCCGAATTCGCGGGACTAGCCGAGCTCAAATAAAGTGTGTCGCCAGTGTATAAAAGCCTCCTGCTGGGAACTGACAGGGAGAGACTCTGAGTACAACTGAGTCACAACTATGCTGCCAAAGGAGATGATGACTTGAGCACAAGGCTGTGCTGATATCAAGACACCAGGAACCAGAAAAGAACTTGCCAGAGGCTGGCCCCTTAACTGCCACAAAGGGCCCCTGCTTATAGTTACCTCTCAACCCTGCAGATAGGGACTGGGAAAGTGAGTTAGCCCTTACAAAGGGATAGGCTGTTTTAATTATTTTGTGGTTTCTGCATTGTTTCAAGTGATGGGCTGAATAAAGCCATGGTTTTATTTCCCCAAAATTTGTCTCTCTGGTTGTACATCTGCACATGTTTCTTACACAAGGTACTGTCGCGGCCCCTTTTATTCTACAACATCACCACATTTTTCCTGGATTTTTTTTTGTATGCTACGCACTTCACCGGGTGCATGCCGCATTCATGTTGCATTCTCAGCCGCGGTTCATGCGCGGTTCATGCGTTTATTGAGAATGGTTCGGATTTAATAGGTTGCAATTCTTCGCGTGTCCGCCAGATGGCAGATATTCATGAATTGTAATGCGCATGCGCTTCAGTAATGTGTCGACTTGCAGGTGTTTCGTTTAAAAAAGATACCACAGTGGGCTATTGTAAATTGGCCTTGGGACTGAAGGAATTGGTTACAATAATGTATCAATTTAGGCTTTTCATATTAAAGAAAGACAAACACCAGTTTCTGTTATTCTCCAGAGTCAGTCCCGTCGCCATGAGTGCACAAATGCAGCCCGTGTTCCAAAAACCCGACAGAACGTACGCTTATTTAATATGGGCCGCGATTAATGCAACAGATGATAAGATGGCAACAGTTGTTCGAATTTATCAGAATTTTATCGAAAACTATGGCTTTTACAAATTTTCGCCAGCTCCTCATGTGTGGAAGCGTGCAATAAGGAAAAAGTTATGTAGCAATCCATGTTTTTTTCGTATTGATCCCGAATTTATTGGAGGGTATTGGTGTGTATCACCGGGTTTTTCCTGTATCTATGATCATGCAGACGGCAAAAGGTCGTGTTAAAACCAAGTAAGAAACGTCAGTCGCAGGCAAGCAATGCGCCAGCACCAGCACCAGCACTGGCTTCCAATAACGGTCCTACCGTCAGTGACAACCCTTGCTGTCTGAGCAAGCTTGCATGTACCTAAGCGATTTCCAGTCTCATCAGCTGACTACAGCTGTAGTAGTCCCACTGTCAACTGTCAACGTGTATGATCAAGAATACTGGACTGGCAGTGGCCCGGCGCCGGCGCCAGCTGAATGGGAGATTCTATGGTGAGTAATGTTGCCGTATTTGTTTCTGTTTTTTTTATTTTGAAAATATCAATATCAGTGCGATTCAAAAGTCAAGCAATTCTCCTGTAAGTGATATCATTGGCTGTGCGACTTCTACAGTACTGCAGATACTGAACAATTGGTGGAACGCTAGGCGCAAGCGCATTGGAACCTTCTTGAAACGCATATGCGTGTCATCACATCGACGGTAGGCGCATGCGCATGTGAACAGGAGATGCCCCCCGAGAAAATTATTGGTGGGACTGACTGGGAACTTCTTTAGGGGACTGACCATTACAGTAAAACATTTGTTTTTGTTTTTCCTCAGAAAAAAAAACGGCAAATGGAGGGATTTCGATGGATAATATCACTTTGTGTTACAATGCCTGCACATTGCTGAATCGGATTTAAAAAACCACGTACCGGTGTCTACAGTTTAGTGGCCATTGTTATTGATTAGGATAGAATACCTGAAACAGTATGCTGATGTTTTCCGACCGTACAGTATACAATACTTTTTTATATATACTGTATAATAAACCCGAGAAAATAAAAAGTATGCATTTATTCTACATGTATTACAGTACATACAGTATGTATGGGTGCGCCAAAACTAGGCCTGTGATTCCGGGAGCAGATCAGTGTTCTCGTGTGGTAACAGAGGAAGAGAGCAGCGTTGATTGAGAAGACCCTAGGGAGCGATTCATGATTATCCTGCTGCTGAGGAGCTGATATTGACGCTGCAAGTTTTGCGATTGGAGGAGAGTATCCTGCTGATGAGGAACCTGCAATAACGCTGTGAGTCCTACTAAGAGAGAAGGTCTACAGTACCAGTTATATCCTATCGACAGAGATTCCTGCTCATCAGTGTGGTTCACATAACAACCGAAATGCTCATCTAACCTTGCCTAATGTGAGTGTATTACTTTTTACCTTGATGGTTGCCTACAATATTACACTATTGTGTTTTTTCTTCCTTTTTCTTTTTTATATATATTTCCTAATTTGATGAGATTGTGCGCAATCGGAACTTCACCCTCCAAACAACACAAGAGGCTCTGAACGAACTCATTTGCGGTCCGGTGCGGCACCCATCAAGGAAATCTTTAAGTTGGACTACAACGTATCCTTCTAGTTCACAGTTTTTTGCGCTTTTCCCCCCCTTTATGCACATACAGTATGTGTATTCTATAACAGTACATACAGTACAGTATGTGTCTTGTATTTTTTTAATACTCTTGTGTTGTACAGTACTGAGCATGCCTACAGTATACAGTACAGTATGCCTGGACCGTACATTCTAGAAATACTGTATTTTGTTACAGTATCAAAGGAGACAATGGAACAATTTAAAACAAATCAACATTTTCTTTTATTGGTGGAGTAAGTACAAAAACATTTATTTACAAATACTGTACAATGAACATATACAGACCAGCGCCCAACAAGAGTCCAAAATCCCTAATTGTTGCGATTGTGCTCGCCACAAACCGGGACCAGACCGCGGGGCTGAGGTGGGGTTATATAATCACCGACCTTAGTCCGCGCAGACTGATCCGGAGTGCGCAGTTCGTAGTCGTACGTAGCAGGGTCAGGATTGGAGAAGGCAGCATCGTCGTTATTCAAGCAGGAGTTCGGCAACAGTTAGTCAGGAGTTCCCCGCTTCAGCTTAGGAGCGTGAGCGCGGGAGTGGCCTCTTTGTGAGGAACGGCCTCTGCCCATGACGCCGGTCTCAGCAGGGGGAGACAGCAGGCTGGCCGAAGTACACCGCAGGGCAGCGTCGGGAAACCAACGCCTCAGCACAGAAGTCAGGAACGGGCCCCCGCATGGAACTAGAAGGCGGCCTCAGGAAACAATGCTTCAGCAGAGAAGTCAGGAACAGGCCCCCGCATGGAACTAGCAGGCGGCCTCAGGAAACAACACTTCAGCAGAGAAGTCAGGAACGGGCCCCCGCATGGAACTAGCAGGCGGCCTCAGGAACTAGGGGCAAGAACCAGAAAGGTTAGTACACCAGGATACAAGCCAGAGTGGCTAGTGGCAGAGACAGTAACGTCCAGGGTAGGAATTTATGCTCGGCACTGTTTCAGTGCCAAAGCCCAGGATATAAAGGGCGGAGATCCAATCACAGGAGGAGGGTGTGTGAGTATTCCTCCAATGATGAAGCACATGGCAGAAGCTGCAATGAGAGGCAGCACATGTGCCATTGATTGCCAGAGGAAGCTTTTGCAAATGCAGAAGTCTGCAAAAGCTATAATCAAAGCCAGGAGCGGATTCCTTACAGTACCCCCCCCCCCCCCTTCAGGTGAGACCTCCGGACGAACAGGGTCCATCACAGATTTGGGGGACATGGAGTTGTTTCTAAACCTCCTTAGGCGAGAGGTGGCGTTGAAAGCCCATGGTTTGTTGGGATTCCTTACAGTACCTCCACCACTAGGTGAGAAGCCTGGGTGGACAGGACCATTCATAGGTCTGGGAGACATTGAGTTGTTCCTGAAGTGTCTCAGGCGAGATTTAGGTCCAAAATCCAGGTGTACATTGGCGAGTGCAGCAAGGAACAGTGGTGGCACTGCAGTTTTTGGTACATGAGCAATGGGACCAGGGGACTCCGGAATAGGGACATCAGAAGGGCAGCAGCCAGGTGTCCGGTGCATAGTAATAATCCAATTCAGGGTGGTGGTTAGCGAGGGTATAGGGCGGGCGGGTTCACTGCAAGATATTGGAGCAGTAGTCTTGATACGATCCAGGCTTGTAATCCCAAGCAATTCGAGAGAGCTGGTAGTAGTGTTTACGTAATTGTTGGTTGTGGTACATGCAGTTGCAGGATCCGCCTCCTTTGGCCTCTGAAATTTGGGGGGAATCAAATCCAAAGTTATGGTCTTGGTGAAGGGCAAAGAAAGCATCACGGTGACAGTAGGGGACAGCACGTCCAAACCCATAGTGGGGCCATCAAGAACAGGGATGGATGCCTCAGGCAAAGCAACGAGGTCCAGCATGAGTGTCTTCGTCCTAGAGAATGAAGACATGCAAAGCAGAAAGGGCACTTCAGACACCGCACAGAAACCTGCGAGTAAAGACTCTGTTTGAAAGGTGAGAAAACAAATCTTATCCGAGAAAGCAGGAAGCCAGGTAAGCGGTGCAACAGGCTTAGGAATAGAAGTCTTGGGGTTAATGCTGGGTACCTCCAACACAGAGAAGGAAAACAGAGAACCAGAGCTTGGCTTAGGAGTGGAGGTCCCAGGTACCCAGGTCTTGCATGATACTGTGGGAGAAGCAATGCGAAATATTACTGTTTTAAACATAGGGTTCTTAACATCGGTAGTTCCAGGCACCTTCCTGAGAGGTAACCCTAGTTTTGCGACAGGACAGTCAATAGTAAGTACCCCAAGTCTTGTGGGAGACACAGAGAAATACAAGTCCATCTTAAAGACGGGGTTTTTTGAAAAAAGGGACACAGCGGGTATTACTGAAAGTTCCAAATGCGATACCCCTGAGTTCGTGGTAGTAGACATACAGTCAGTAGTGGATACCCCAAATACTGTGGGCGAATCAGCATGAAACAGTATTATTAAAGGAGTGGGCATCCCAGACTTAAAGTCATCTTTAATCATCCCGGAGGCTGTGACATGATCCGTGAAAGAAACTGGTGTAGACTTTCCAATAGAAACAAGGAACATCTTGCTTGTCACTGAAGTGGGTGATTGAGAACCAGCAGGAACTGAACTAGCTTCTGTAATAAGATCAGAGAACATTGTGCTTGTTTCTGAATTGGGTCCCTGAGAATCCCTAGTGAGGGCATCAGACTCCATAGGAGACTCAGTGATAGGGGTCTTAGAACCCATTCCAGGAATTGCAGGTACTGTATCACAGACTTAATAGGAGAAATACCTTGCAAAACAGGAATCTTAGAAAAGGTGATAGGCATCTCACAGACTACCACAGAGGTGGAGAGCAGGCAGTCAGGCTCTACCTCAGGAGTCAGAGAGAAGCCAAGGGTTAACACAGGGAGTGCTGGGGAGACCCTAGAAGCTATAAGGGGAGACTCAGAGTGTAGTAAGGGATCAGAGACAGATAAGCTGATCTCTGAAGTGATAGCCTGAGGGACCGTAGAAGGGAGGCTAATAGCTGTCACCGGTCCCAAGGAGACAGACTTTGAGTCAAGGACAGGAATAACAGATAGGACAAACGGATGTGAACTAGGGAAGGTTGCTTCTACAACAGAAGTTTTAGCAGCGGCAGAGCTTAACTCAGCAGCTGCTGGAAAACTTTTAACTACAGTGAGAAGGGATTGCAGGTTTACAAAATCAAGGGAAAAGGGAGTGTTAAATTTGAAAACCTGATCCTTCAAAAAGGAGGGCCCTAACTGTAATTGTACTAAGGGCGCAACAGCAGATACGCTGATCTCAGAAGGGGTCACTTGGAAAGGGGCATAATATGTACTGTTCGCTTTTAACCCTAGCATTTGAGAAAAGGAGAACACAGACAGTACAAGGAGGGCAACCACAACTGTGCTGGTCTCTGAAGTGGGTATTTGGGAAAGAGTGTTTGGGACATCAGAAACGACTACAGATTCCACGAAAAGGGGTCTATGCTCAGAAGCAGGGATTTCAGATCGCTGAGTGACAGACTGGGTCAGCGACATACCTAGGAGTGGGAATTCTGCGAACAGGCTTAGGGAAACAAATGGTTCCAGAACACTTTTAACTGGAGCCAGTATTATTGCCGAACGTTCAGGGGGCGTAGCCCTGAAAATTTTAGCTGAGTCAGGGGACATAAGGGGTTCATCCTCTAAAGCTAAGGAGTTGTCCTTGTCTGGCGGACTAAAGGGATTTACCATGGGAAGTTCACAGGGCTGACCTGCAGGGGTTAACATAGGAAAAACCTCAAGGGTTAAGTTAGGCTGTACCTGAGAATCAGGAAAAGATACGCTAGTCTCCGAGAGTGGGAACATAGGGTTTTCAGCTTCTTGCCCTAGAGACCTCAGCTTAGTCTGCGGGATACAAGGGTTAACAATGGGGACCTCAAATAGCAGACTAGCAGGGGTTAAAACCGAAATAACCTCGGGAACAGAGCTTAGAAATTCTGGTTTAGAAAGAGAGGGCAAACAGGATTCATTTTCTGGTGCTAGGGAAGACACACTGACCTGGGGGATGCAAGGGTTTACAGTGGGTGACTCATAGGCCTGTCTAGCAGGGGTTAAGACAGGAATAATCTCGGGGAAAGAACCCAGGGAGGTTAACTCAGGACTAGGGACCGTGACATCTTCTTCCTTAGCGGGGAGTGACAGGGAGATGGTTTGGCCTTTCTTAGGAGTGGGTAGTAACCCCACAGGTTTAGTAACAGGACTGGAGGTTGTTTGAACTGGGGCGCTCCCTAGGATTTGTGGCGGAGAAAGTGCTGCAACGCCTAAGCTATTCAAATAAATTGGAATATAGATATGTGATTGTGTACGAAGTGTAAAAGAGTATAAAAAATATATACTGGCCCTTTTTTTTTTGATGATTTCCTGGTTGCTGCTTGACTTCGGAGAAGGGAATCCCGTCTCCTTCTTAGCGTGGCAGTTGTAGTGTGAAGATAGTCAGCGCAAACCTCACGGGCCTCCCGATGTCGATGGAACCGAATGAAATAAAAGGATATGGATAAAAAAGAATTAAAATCTCAGTGTATTAGATACACATGTGGGGGATAGGGGAAGAGGGGGGGGGGGGGGGGGTGGGGAAAGGGGGAGGGGCAGGGGGTGGGAGCAAGGAGGAGGATAATGCTGGAGGGGTTGATAATTGGTTTTCCACTTTAACTAATCAAAGAATACATAAAATTATGGATTCAGTGACTCACACGGGCTTGTGTCTCTCCCTCAACGCTGACTGTAGTGGATTTATTACAGACTCATATGCTGGAGTCTCAATATACATAAAACTCACACGGCCTGATGTGAGTCCTTGTCCTCAGAGGGTGATGTCCTGTATGGATGGTGTCTGGGTTGTCTCAGCAGAATTATCCCCCGATGGGTGTAGTGTGTGAGTGTCTCCTCTCCCCGTTTCCCAGATGACCAAAAGGAGTGTATGCCAACAAGGGTTAACAACAATAAAAAAGGTCTTTAATGGGTATACAGTGGAGACATAAGCATATGAAATGCAAACATGTGGTGAACCATAAAATGTATAGAACAATCTATGACACAATGAAATACAATAAAATAAGACACAATGAAATAAAATGAAATAAAGCAAACACAAGGACTACACTCACACTTGAAGTCAAATAAAATGGCCCAGCTTCAGCCGCTCGGTACACTCCTGCACGGTCTCCTCCTCCGTTCTTGTTCCCACTGGCGCGTCCGGCAGTGGAACCGGAAGAGGGGATCTGCACCGGATGTCCTGCAGTGTGCTGGGTCCCTCTCTCAATGAGCTCCGGCAGGGAACAACATGTTTCGCAATAAGCTTCGTCAGGTTCCTGCCGGATGCTCATTGTGT
The DNA here is from genome assembly GCF_040206685.1 of Ascaphus truei. Taxonomy (NCBI): domain Eukaryota; kingdom Metazoa; phylum Chordata; class Amphibia; order Anura; family Ascaphidae; genus Ascaphus; species Ascaphus truei. Next base: position 277,287,805 of record NC_134483.1, read on the forward strand.
GCTGTATATATAGGTATCCCCCTTTAGTTAATTGGTTGATCACCTGTTTCTGATTAAAATTAAAACGGAGTAAAAATGACTATTTTATGTCTTTATAAGTGTTGCCGTTATTAGCCCTTAGTATTTATGGTAACCGGATGGTGGATTTCAACTTTGTAAGAAGAGATTGCATAATAAAAATTGCATAGTAGAAATTGCATAATGATCTTTACCCAGCACTACTTACAAATGGGTGTTCAAACAGACTTAGTTTTTCTTTCAATTGCGCGACTATCTGGTGGGAACAGTATTTTCAAAATCATCAGAATGTTAGGAACCATTCAAATCCTCCGTGAGTCACTTCTTTTAAACTTTTTTTGCTCTTAGTTAGAATCTTGCCATTCGTGATACAATGGTGCCACCATGTGGCCAAACGTGAAAATTACATCTACCTTGACATTGCAAAATCATATTTCTTACTGTGGGCAGTATGCCCTACATTTGTACAAAACACATTTAAAATGGTTATAAAGAGTGGTATATTAGAAAGGTATCTTAAAAAATAGGGAAAAAGGGTTTAGAACCTAATGATTTGGCAGGCACATTTGAAATGATTCAGGGAACATCTAAAAACCTTTCCTTCCTTGGAAGAGCAAGAATAAGTATACATACAGTACACAGTTAAAACCTAATGTGGCTCAATCCTTAGGATGGAGAACCCTGGAGTGCTCATTCAGCTAACTAGACATCATTTAATGGATCGCATAGCTCTTAGGAAATAAAAAATAAAAAACCAAATATTGGAGTGCTCATTCAGATAGCTGGAGTAACTCCGTGTTTCACTTCACACTTAGATGATTTGCAGTCTGATAAAAACATTATCATGGTTTAAACCATGGTGCCACCTTGTGGCTGTGTGTGGAAATCACATTGACATTGTCATTTCTAATAGTAAGTCTTTGAAACTTAAAAGATGTTCAGGGTTATTCGTTGCTAGTTTCTAACTTCAAGTCTGCTTGCAGTTTCATACAGAGTGAGTTCATTAGTTGTCCCGATGATGTGCATCACTTTTGGTCCTCGAGGGTAGGTTCAAGGTGGATTCATATACGATACGCACTCCCCTATACGAAATGGGATGGGAGAGGAATCAGTGTGTGTTTGGACATGCTTCTGGAATGATTTTTTTTTAAAATGACTTTTTAAAATGACTTTTAAAAAGGACTTTTAAAAAAGGGGGAAATGGAAACAGATCAATGTGTGTTCAAAGAAAGGCTGCAATGTCTATATCTACGTTAAGGCCTGCGGGTGCCAGGCTTTTCAGTTTGTATATCCAAAAAGTTTCTTTTCGCGATAGAGATGTCAGTCTGTCCCCTCCCCTCCAATGAGGGGGGACTACTTCGATGCCCCTGAATTCAAGGCCTGATGGGTCTCCTTGGTGATGCAGTGCAAAATGCTTTGAGACGCTATGTGTCATTAATTTGCGTCTAATGTTCCCTAGGTGTTCCAGAATGCATACCCGTAGTGGTCTACTGGTACGTCCTACATACTGGAGTCCACAGGGGCAATTTAAAAGGTAAACTACGAATTCTGATTTACAGTTGATAAAACTGGTGATTTTAAACTGTTCTCCTGTTATTTTAGAGATGAACTGAATTTTTTCTTTGGTTCCTTGTTTGCATGCTTTGCAAGAATTACATCTATGGAAACCTTTCACTTTTTGTAGCCAGTTGGGATCATGGCCTGTTGCACTATTTTCTGGCCTAAAAAGGCTTGGTGCTAACCTTCTTTTGATATTGTCAGCCCTCTTATAGATGACTCTCGGCTTCCCTGGAAGATAATCCTTCAGAGTCGGGTCTCCTTGTAGGAGATGCCAGTGTTTATTCAGAATTTGTTGTATGCTTCCTGCATCTTGGCTGTACTGTGTTAAAAAAAGCTATGCTGAACTCCTCTTTGGGCTTTGGTGGATTCGTTTTGAGGATTTCACTACGTTTGAGCTTCCCTACATCTCTTATTGCTATATCCATTTTGTCGTTATCATAGTTTTTAGCAATGAAGCGGTTTTTAAGTATATTGGATTGCTCCCTATAGACATTATCATCGCTACAGTTTCTCCTAATTCTGCGAAACTGTCCTGGGGGTATGTTCTTTAACCAATTTTTGTGGTGGCAACTTGTGTTGAGTAAGTAATTGTTACAGTCTACTGTTTTGAAGAAAGTTTTGGTCTTAAGTGTATTGTCTTCTATATAGATTGTCAGATCTAAGAAGTCTACTGAGTTAATTCCTATACACGACGTGAAAGCCAAATTTCTCTCATTATTGTTAATGTAATTTAAGAAGTGATTCAAGTTTTCGCTACTGCCTTTCCAGATGAAGAACACATCATCGATGTATCTTCGCCACAGGACGAGATCCGCACCATACTCATGGTCCGACCAGATGGTGTCGGTCTCCCAATTGTCCATGAACAAGTTGGCATAACTTGGTGCGAATTTCATACCCATCGCTGTACCACATTTTTGTAAAAAGTAGGTTCCATCGAAATTAAAAAGGTTGTGTTTAAAAATTAAAATTGATACTTTCTAAAATAAAGCGTTGCTGTTCTATTTTAATACACTGAAATTTCAATTCTTTTTTATCCATATCCTTTTATTTCATTCGGTTCCATCGACATTGGGAGGCCCGTGAGGTTTGCGCTGACTATCTTCACACTACAACTGCCACGCTAAGAAGGAGACGGGATTCCCTTCTCCGAAGTCAAGCAGCAACCAGGAAATCATCAAAAAAAAAAAAGGGCCAATATATATTTTTTATACTCTTTTACACTTCGTACACAATCACATATCTATATTCCAATTTATTTGAATAGCTTAGGCGTTGCAGCACTTTCTCCGCCACAAATCCTAGGGAGCGCCCCAGTTCAAACAACCTCCAGGCTTTTCTAATCCCATCCTGGTGGCAGCACCCCACACAGACAATCTCAATATGGAAGAAGCAGCCATAGAGATAGAAGATTCGGTCGAAATCAAGGAGAGTGTGTTCACAAAAAGAATTTTCAGAAGCAATAACATAGAAAACAAAATGAGGGAAATTGAGTCAGCGGAGATGGGAGATATAGAAACAATAAACAACGAATTCGACAAACTTGAGAATTTACTCAAGAAAGAGACCAAGAAGGTCTGGGACAAAGTCTACCTAGAAAAATACTTAGCCATTAAACGTATCCCTAGGGGTTTAAGGTTTGATAAAAAATCATCTTTCGATTTAGCAGACATAGAATATAATGTCCAATGGGAGGAAGCCATGGATGCTTGTTCATTCAGCTTAATGAAACTTATCGTCAAACACCATACAAAGACCCTATTAGAAATTGATCAAGAAGTAACATTAATTCAGAGAAGACTAGAAATCTCCACAGATAATCCCACTTTCCTAACTAGGGACAAAAAACTAGCGGATGAAATAGACGCCATAGAAAAAAACCTAATAGAGTCTAAGAATAAAAAATTTAGATGAGATGAGGAAGACTATGTAGTGGGGTCCAACCCCAGGTGGCAAAAGGTCACATTGGTCCCACCTAGCACACCAAGGGATAGGAAAATGTTTGAATATAGGAGTAGGGAAGGTAGCACCAAACACCAAAATTTAAGACCTAACATATCAGGCTATCCAACAAATCCAGATAGATATAAGAACTATCCAAAATATGAAAACAACAAAAGTGTGGAATTTAATACTGAGGCTAGACAAAATCCAACTAGACCCAGGAAGCGGACACCCTAGTAACATCCAGAGAAAATAAGGAGACCAAAACCCACACAATCAAAGACGCAGCAAGTCACAAAAGGGATGAGACCAAGAAAAATGATAGAGACAGAGAGGATCAGGGAGAGAGCCACAATTACTATTCTAAAGCAAAGGAGTATCAGGAAAGGTATCATACAACTAAGCCAGCCACATACAATTACAGAGCAAGATCACCACTTGAACGCCGTGACAACAGGTATGAAAGAGAACGGAGCAGGGATAGGGACCCTAGATCGCCCTACAAACATTATGGGTCCAATCGAGAATATAGAGAGAGACGCTATGAGAGAGAAGAGAGCCAAAGGAGACACTACCGGTCACCCCACAAACACCAGAGGGAACAAAGCCAAAGAAGGGAACGCAGATCCCCCTATAGGTAACAGAGGGCAACACACAGGGAACGACAGGACAAGGAGCAGGGCTATGGGAGAGAGCAAAGATCACCCCGACCACACGCAGGGCATTTTTTAGAACAGGCCCATGCAACAAAACCTCCACCCCTAGCCACTCAGAATCGCTTCCTAGTGTTAGAAGACCAGAAGGAAATAGAAACACCAAATACAAAACTCAGAAAAAGACCACACGAGGAAAGCGGGGAGGACGAAGGACACAGAAAAAGAGCAGCGATCTAAATAACATATTCAACCTGAGTAAAAAAGAACTTAATATAGATGAATGTAACCTAATAAAAAAGGGGTTAAACTTCGCTCCAGTCGCAAAGGCGAATAGCTTCAATCTGTATATAGACGCACACAAGTATATTAGACAGCTTACACTTAAGAAATTCTTCATCTCAAAAGATGCACAAACCAGGGAGATAGTGAGCAGTAATGCTAATTTGCACATAGAGAGTGATGAGTTCAAACATTCCAACCTCAAAAATAAATCTAAATTCTATCCTAGTTGGGCGAAAGGCCATAATCTTGAAGTATTCCATCAGAAAATACAGGAGGATTTTGACAGACTGACCTCGAATACGACTAAGCTAACAAAAAATAATCTAACACTTAAAGAAAAAATCGCTCTACAAAACTTAGAAAAGGATATGGGAATCACATTCAAACAAGCAGACAAGGGGGGAGGGGTAGTCATTATGGACACTGTTTACTATAAAGGAGAAGCAGAGAGGATACTGTCTGACGACGTCACCTATGCACGTCTAAAGACAAATCCGCATAAAGAATTCTGTACAGAATTCCTCACTCTGCTAGATAAAGGCAGGACGACAGGAGTCCTAAATGAGAAAGAATATGACTATCTTAATGTCAAGTTCCCAGTTATGCCGATATTCTACTTTCTACCTAAAATACATAAAAACATGGAAGCACCACCAGGGAGACCCATCATCTCTGGGATAGGCTCGCTCACGTCGCGACTATCAGAGTATATAGATGGCTTCCTGCAACCATATGTTGCGGAGATGCGGTCTTACCTTAGAGATACCACGCAAATTCTTAATATATTGGAACAGTTTGTCTGGCAAGAAGACTATAAAATGTGCACTTGTGACGTAACTTCATTATACACATCCATAAAGCATGATGATGGAATCGAAGCCATCAATAGGACAATAACAAGCGATAAAACGGTTAAAATAGAACAGCAACGCTTTATTTTAGAAAGTATCAATTTTATTCTTAAACACAACCTTTTTAATTTCGATGGAACCTATTTTTACAAAAATGTGGTACAGCGATGGGTACGAAATTCGCACCAAGTTATGCCAACTTGTTCATGGACAATTGGGAGACCGACACCATCTGGTCGGACCATGAGTATGGTGCGGATCTCGTCCTGTGGCGAAGATACATCGATGATGTGTTCTTCATCTGGAAAGGCAGTAGCGAAAACTTGAATCACTTCTTAAATTACATTAACAATAATGAGAGAAATTTGGCTTTCACGTCGTGTATAGGAATTAACTCAGTAGACTTCTTAGATCTGACAATCTATATAGAAGACTATACACTTAAGACCAAAACTTTCTTCAAAACAGTAGACTGTAACAATTACTTACTCAACACAAGTTGCCACCACAAAAATTGGTTAAAGAACATACCCCCAGGACAGTTTCGCAGAATTAGGAGAAACTGTAGCGATGATAATGTCTATAGGGAGCAATCCAATATACTTAAAAACCGCTTCATTGCTAAAAACTATGATAACGACAAAATGGATATAGCAATAAGAGATGTAGGGAAGCTCAAACGTAGTGAAATCCTCAAAACGAATCCACCAAAGCCCAAAGAGGAGTTCAGCATAGCTTTTTTAACACAGTACAGCCAAGATGCAGGAAGCATACAACAAATTCTGAATAAACACTGGCATCTCCTACAAGGAAACCCGACTCTGAAGGATTATCTTCCAGGGAAGCCGAGAGTCATCTATAAGAGGGCTGACAATATCAAAAGAAGGTTAGCACCAAGCCTTTTTAGGCCAGAAAATAGTGCAACAGGCCATGATCCCAACTGGCTACAAAAAGTGAAAGGTTTCCATAGATGTAATTCTTGCAAAGCATGCAAACAGGGAACCAAAGAAAAAATTCAGTTCATCTCTAAAATAACAGGAGAACAGTTTAAAATCACCAGTTTTATCAACTGTAAATCAGAATTCGTAGTTTACCTTTTAAATTGCCCCTGTGGACTCCAGTATGTAGGACGTACCAGTAGACCACTACGGGTACGCATTCTGGAACACCTAGGGAACATTAGACGCAAATTAATGACACATAGCGTCTCAAAGCATTTTGCACTGCATCACCAAGGAGACCTATCAGGCCTTGAATTCAGGGGCATCGAAGTAGTCCCCCCTCATTGGAGGGGAGGGGACAGACTGACATCTCTATCGCGAAAAGAAACTTTTTGGATATACAAACTGAAAAGCCTGGCACCCGCAGGCCTTAACGTAGATATAGACATTGCAGCCTTTCTTTGAACACACATTGATCTGTTTCCATTTCCCCCTTTTTTAAAAGTCCTTTTTAAAAGTCATTTTAAAAAGTCATTTTTAAAAAAAATCATTCCAGAAGCATGTCCAAACACACACTGATTCCTCTCCCATCCCATTTCGTATAGGGGAGTGCGTATCGTATATGAATCCACCTTGAACCTACCCTCGAGGACCAAAAGTGATGCACATCATCGGGACAACTAATGAACTCACTCTGTATGAAACTGCAAGCAGACTTGAAGTTAGAAACTAGCAACGAATAACCCTGAACATCTTTTAAGTTTCAAAGACTTACTATTAGAAATGACAATGTCAATGTGATTTCCACACACAGCCACAAGGTGGCACCATGGTTTAAACCATGATAAAGTTTTTATCAGACTGCAAATCATCTAAGTGTGAAGTGAAACACGGAGTTACTCCAGCTATCTGAATGAGCACTCCAATATTTGGTTTTTTATTTTTTATTTCCTAAGAGCTATGCGATCCATTAAATGATGTCTAGTTAGCTGAATGAGCACTCCAGGGTTCTCCATCCTAAGGATTGAGCCACATTAGGTTTTAACTGTGTACTGTATGTATACTTATTCTTGCTCTTCCAAGGAAGGAAAGGTTTTTAGATGTTCCCTGAATCATTTCAAATGTGCCTGCCAAATCATTAGGTTCTAAACCCTTTTTCCCTATTTTTTAAGATACCTTTCTAATATACCACTCTTTATAACCATTTTAAATGTGTTTTGTACAAATGTAGGGCATACTGCCCACAGTAAGAAATATGATTTTGCAATGTCAAGGTAGATGTAATTTTCACGTTTGGCCACATGGTGGCACCATTGTATCACGAATGGCAAGATTCTAACTAAGAGCAAAAAAAGTTTAAAAGAAGTGACTCACGGAGGATTTGAATGGTTCCTAACATTCTGATGATTTTGAAAATACTGTTCCCACCAGATAGTCGCGCAATTGAAAGAAAAACTAAGTCTGTTTGAACACCCATTTGTAAGTAGTGCTGGGTAAAGATCATTATGCAATTTCTACTATGCAATTTTTATTATGCAATCTCTTCTTACAAAGTTGAAATCCACCATCCGGTTACCATAAATACTAAGGGCTAATAACGGCAACACTTATAAAGACATAAAATAGTCATTTTTACTCCGTTTTAATTTTAATCAGAAACAGGTGATCAACCAATTAACTAAAGGGGGATACCTATATATACAGCACACAATGAGCATCCGGCAGGAACCTGACGAAGCTTATTGCGAAACATATTGTTCCCTGCCGGAGCTCATTGAGAGAGGGACCCAGCACACTGCAGGACATCCGGTGCAGATCCCCTCTTCCGGTTCCACTGCCGGACGCGCCAGTGGGAACAAGAACGGAGGAGGAGACCGTGCAGGAGTGTACCGAGCGGCTGAAGCTGGGCCATTTTATTTGACTTCAAGTGTGAGTGTAGTCCTTGTGTTTGCTTTATTTCATTTTATTTCATTGTGTCTTATTTTATTGTATTTCATTGTGTCATAGATTGTTCTATACATTTTATGGTTCACCACATGTTTGCATTTCATATGCTTATGTCTCCACTGTATACCCATTAAAGACCTTTTTTATTGTTGTTAACCCTTGTTGGCATACACTCCTTTTGGTCATCTGGGAAACGGGGAGAGGAGACACTCACACACTACACCCATCGGGGGATAATTCTGCTGAGACAACCCAGACACCATCCATACAGGACATCACCCTCTGAGGACAAGGACTCACATCAGGCCGTGTGAGTTTTATGTATATTGAGACTCCAGCATATGAGTCTGTAATAAATCCACTACAGTCAGCGTTGAGGGAGAGACACCACACAAGCCCGTGTGAGTCACTGAATCCATAATTTTATGTATTCTTTGATTAGTTAAAGTGGAAAACCAATTATCAACCCCTCCAGCATTATCCTCCTCCTTGCTCCCACCCCCTGCCCCTCCCCCCCCCCCTCTTCCCCTATCCCCCACATGTGTATCTAATACACTGAGATTTTAATTCTTTTTTATCCATATCCTTTTATTTCATTCGGTTCCATCGACATCGGGAGGCCCGTGAGGTTTGCGCTTAGTAACAGGACTGGCAGCATAGAAATTGTGATTAGAAAGTGCGTAGGCAGCGAGAGGAGGGTCCCACTCACTTATGATTAAGTCAAGATCTTGGCATAACACACAGGTGGCATCTAGAATCTGATCTAGAGTCTTTTGGTCTGAAGAGGACAAAACCCAGGACCGTTGGGAGAGCAGGGCCTGTTGAGACTTTCTTTCCTCATTAAATTGCTGAGATCTAGTAAGGAGTTCCTAACGAATCAGTCTTTCCTGAGGGGTTAATCCTTCATACAAGAACGCACTCTCAGGCGGAGGCAGAGTCTAGTATGCAGTCTTTCCTTCACGGAGTGCTGACAGAAGCAATGAATGCTCACCGAGTTCGGCCCTTTTCTTTCAATTTGGGCACCCGGGAGAGAAGCAACTCACATACTGCCTCCACTGGGAGGGTGAGAAAGCCATTCATTGCTTCTGGCAGCACTCCATGAAGGAAAGACTGCATACTAGACTCTGTAAACCAGCCCCATTTTCCCCTTTTAAACCCCAGACCAACAGCAGGCTATACAAGCATACAGAAGCCCCGCTAGTCATCCACATATAGCACATATTTTGCATCTGCCCACAAATAGCTCAACAAACCACACAATTTTATTTAAGAATTTTATTTAAGAATTTTCTCTTTTTAAAATATTTTTAATAATTTTGATTATTTTAAAGGAAAACTTTTTTACTCTCTATTGTACTGTTTGGCTACCTAAAACACTAATTCCGTGTTCCATATCTCATTATCTCAAATTTTTGAGCAAAATTCCGTGCGCTGACCAACCCTCCATCTCCATAGTAAAAAATGTACCCACCTCCGCCACGGCGCGGTCCGGTTTTGTGGGGCCGAGCATACTGTTGCGATTGTGCTCTCCACAAACTGGGACCGGACCGCGGGGCTGAGGTGGGGTTATATAATCACCGACCTTAGTCCGCGCAGACTGATCCGGAGTGCGCAGTTCGTAGTCGTACGTAGCAGGGTCAGGATTGGAGAAGGCAGCATCGTCGTTATTCAAGCAGGAGTTCGGCAACAGGTAGTCAGGAGTTCCCCGCTTCAGCTTAGGAGCGTGAGCGCGGGAGTGGCCTCTTCGTGAGGAACTGCCTCAGCCCATGACGCCGGTCTCTGCAGGGGGAGACAGCAGGCTGGCCGAAGTACACCGCAGGGCAGCGTCAGGAAACCAACGCCTCAGCACAGAAGTCAGGAACAGGTCCCCGCATGGAACTAGCAGGCGGCCTCAGGAAACAATGCTTCAGCAGAGAAGTCAGGAACGGGCCCCTGCATGGAACTAGCAGGCGGCCTCAGGAAACAACGCTTCAGCAGAGAAGTCAGGAACGGGCCCCCGCATGGAACTAGCAGGCGGCCTCAGGAACTAGGGGCAAGAACCAGAAAGGTTAGTACACCAGGATACAAGCCAGAGTGGCTAGTGGCAGAGACAGTAACGTCCAGAGTAGGAATTTATGCTCGGCACTGTTTCAGTGCCAAAGCCCATGATATAAAGGGCGGAGATCCAATCACAGGAGGAGGGTGTGTGAGTATTCCTCCAATGATGAAGCACATGGCAGAAGCTGCAATGAGAGGCAGCACATGTGCCATTGATTGCCAGAGGAAGCTTTTGCAAATGCAGAAGTCTGCAAAAGCTATAATCAAAGCCAGGAGCGGATTCCTTACACTAATAGAGTCCAAACAGATGGAAGAGAAGAAAATCCAAATGGTCCAATCACTGGAATCTCCCCAATCCGGGGGTCCATGACATAGGGACAGAAACAAAAAGAAATAATAGTGTAATACGTAATATTAAAATGGGACAAACACCATGAAACACTTAACAAGGGACATACATAAAACAAGCAAGCTGAATGTAAAATAACTATTTAATAAAACAAACGGAGCCTGCTGCAGCGGGTCATCAAGGGGTTAAAACGCCAAACCCTACGTACAGCAGGACTGGAAATAACAAGCATGTGTAACCAAGTGGAGCAGCTTCATATCGGCCAGGAAACAGGAGCGATTTCACCGAGCCCCAGTACCAGCTGCTGAACCTGGCTGTATGAAGGGAAATCCCCTTGGGAGTGAAAAGACTGACGTCCTGCCCCAGAATCAACTGAGCTGCAGCAGCAGAGGGAAGCAAGCACCCGATTCTACAGTTAACAGCTGCCGAGTGGTAAACAGTGTGATACACACTACATGCCTTTTACCAACTTTTTTCATGTACGCAGATATATTACCCCCTTTTTAATTCTATAATATATTGTTGAATTTGCTTCACTATTTGGCGTTGTGCGCTGTTTTCTTTTGTTTCCATTCTCTAAGTGGGGCAGACGCCTGCAGCGATGAGGTTCCTCACGGGCTCCCCAATGTGTAGTTTCTTTCCCTCTAGCTTCGGAACCCTCTCCAAGATGGATGCCGAGTAGGGGAACTCCCCACTCTCCTGCCTGCAAGCACAGCTGCAACTCTCGCGATATCTCGATGACGCTGCTTCCTGCTTCACTTGATTGACACTTCTCACAACCATTGCTTCTCCAAGGCACCGTGACCTCTGACCCTATGCGTTTCGTGACTGACGTCACTTCCTCAGGGGATAATTCAGTGAAGGTGAAGTCCCATTATATACACCTCACTTATCACTGATTGGATAGAAATATCTAATGACAATTAAGTTTAAAAACTTCAGCTCTAAACAGTACAACACAGACCCTCACCGCTGCAGGCGTCTGCCCCACTTGGTTACACATGCTTGTTATTTCCAGTCCTGCTGTAAGTAGGGTTTTGGGTTTTAATCCCTTGATGACCCACTGCAGCAGGCTCCGTTTGTTTTATTAAATAGTTATTTTACTTTCAGCTTGCTTGTTTTATGTATGTCTCTTGTTAAGTGTTTCATGTTGTTTGTCCCATTTTAATATTACGTATTACACTATTATTTCTTTTTGTTTCTGTCCCTATGTCACGGACCCCCGGATTGGAGAGCTTCCAGTGATTGGACCATTTGGATTTTCTTCTCTTTCATCTGTTTGGACTCTATTAGGGACTTTGGACTCTTGTTGGGCGCTGGTCTGTATATGTTCTTTGTGTTTTCTCTGGTGTTGTTCTGCTAGTGTTCCTGGCTGCCCTGTACATATTGAGTTATTATTGTTAGTATATTATTTCATTGTTTATAGCGCCTAAGCACTTTCTTTTGTGTTATCTGTGTTTTTTGGACTTTTTAGTGCTGGCTGCTTTATCTTTGATGTATGTTTAGTATTGTTTAAACACTTTATTCATAATTTATTATCACTAATTAGGTGTTTAAAATAATTTTTATCTTATTTTCACATTTTATTATTATTTTATAGTTTTCTATAAAGGCAATATGAGCAGCCTATTCCATTCTAGACTAAATAGGAAACAAATGATTGATGAAATATTTAGCAATCCAGACTCTGAATATAGAACAGAGCCAAAGAGAGCAGATTTTCATCCTCTTTTAGAACAACTAGAGAGACTACTCACTATTGAAAATAGACATTTCTGGGAAATAAAAGCTCTGAGCAAGTATCTAGAGAATGGTAGAGCTCCCCGTGGACTTAGAGGTCTAAAAAAACAACTATTGACACTGGTAGTGAAACATTCTTAAAAGAATGGAACAACATTCTTGATACTTGCACAGACAATCTGATGAAGTTGTTAATTATACACCGGAAAAAATTATTACTACAAATTGGGTCACAAATCGATGACTTAGAAAATAAGCTTGACCCTTTTACTAACGATAAAGAATTACTTGAGTTAGAACCAAGTTAAAAAAAGGATAGATCAAGCAGAATCCGATTTAATTGCGAACAAACAAAAAAGTTTTTTCGTGATAATATTGACTATGACACTAATTGTCAGAGGAATTGGAGTAAAAAGACCACACAAGATGACCATAAGTCAAAACCTGGGAATAATAAAACTCATAAGAAGGGACACCCTCCTTCAAATCGATCTTGGGGGGTTGATACAAATAATGTTCCTAGCAATCAAATAGTTCCATTAGACATGAGTCAATCATGTAGTTATCAACAACAGAAAAGTCATCAATATTTCCAACAGCAGAAAAAATCTAAAAGAACAGAACCAAATATTGAGCATCTATCTTTGCCAGTATTCACCAGCAATCAATATCATATTCTGTCCGAAATTGAGTCTGAAAGTGAGATAGAAAGTGTAGGATACACTCCATTACCCACTCCTAAAGTCAAAACAGCGTTTTCTTTTTTAGAGTGGAGGAAGGAGAGAGAGCATCTCTTTCCAGAGATAGAGATCAGGAATCCCCCTTTAGATTCTCAGCCCTTAAATTTGAAAAAAAGGAAAAACAACCTAGAGGGAAAAGAGGGGGCAGTAGGAGAAGAGAAACAATAATGGATTAGACCAACATTCTAATATCTTTAATATTAGTACACATAAGTTGACTAGTGTTGAAAGGAATGTCCTTGGTAAAGGTCTAACATTTGCTCCTGTATGTGGCCCCAACAGTTTTAATTTATATATCGATGTCCACAGATTTGCGAGGAAACTGGCTCTCAACAAATATTTTGTGAGAGATGCGGTGACAACGCAGATCTGTGCACCAATCGATGGGACCACACCGGATGCCACACCGGTTGCTACAAGACCCACGATCTTTAAAAAACCATCAACCTTTTACCCAAAGTTTGCACAGGGACACTTGGTAAATACCTTTGTTGAGATGGTTACAAAGGATTTGGAAGAGTCTAGTCGGGTATTCAAAATCCGACATGACAATTTGAGTAAATTGGAAAAGGAAGCATTGGCCCTCTTAGAGGCAAATGAGAACATAGTTATCAAACCTGCTGATAAGGGAGGAGATATTGTCCTCATGGATAGGGTCTTCTATATTAAAGAGTTCCTACGAATCCTAGGTGATACAGATACCTACCTTCCTTTAGCTAGCGATCCCTTGAGTCAGTTCAAGCATGATATGTTGGCTCTTCTTAATAAAGGGCTCACTGAACTAGCCATTACTGCGAACGAATTTGACTTCTTGAGAATTGCATTTCCACTCACTCCACTTTTTAATTTTATCCCTAAAATTCACAAGCACCTCACTAATCAACCGGGTAGACCTATTATTTCAGGGATTAAATCACTCACATCTAATTTATCACAATTTATTGATTTTCACCTTCAACCTTTGTGTGTGCACAACTAAATCTTTTTTGCGTGACACTATGCACGTTTTACAGCCTCTGCGAGAGGTGGAATGGCGACCAGGGTTTGTGTGGGTGACAGCTGATGTTACTTCTTTGTACACCGTCATCCGACACGACCAGGGTTGCCAGGCCATCTCTCGAGTACTGGACACCAACACTGAAATTACACCTGGTTTGAAATGTTTTTGTTAGATAGTATATTACACATTCTTACTCACAATTACTTTTGTTTCAATTCACAATTTTATTTACAGACATGTGGGACTGCCATGGGTACAAAATTTGCACCCAGTTATGCCACCCTCTTTATGAGCGCATGGGAGGAAGATTATATTTGTAATAACTGCCCATTGGGTGCAAATTTGGTACTATGGCGTCGCTACATTGGTGATGTGGTATTTATTTGGTCTAGGGGTCTGCAATTGTTGGATGAGTTCATCAAATATTTAAACAATGACAGGAATTTAAAATTCGTGTGTCATTTTGATGAGCATCAGACAGATTTTTTAGATCTGAATCTATACATTGTCGATAACACAATTCAGACAAAGACATTCTTTAAACCTGTCCAGGCCAATAACTATCTAATGGCGGATAGCCATCATAATCCCCAGTGGATCAGGAATATACCCAAGGGACAGTTCGTTCTCCTGAAACGTAACTGTTCTGACTCCCGGACCTTTGAAAGTCAGGCAGAAGAATTGAAACAGAAATTCATCCAAAGGAAATATCCGGTAGAGCAATTAAATCAAGTTATGGGACAGGTGGATTCTATTGATAGATCCACATTACTTGAGTATCGGAAAAAATCCAGATTCAAAGGGATGACAATATAGCATTTGTCACACAGTACAATCAGATGGCACCATGTATTAGACATGTGTTTAAGAAGTATTGGCCTATCCTTTTGAGAGATAACATTCTGGCACAGGTATTGACCCCCACTCCGAGTATAATTTTCACTAAGGCCATTAATCTTAAATCTTTAGTAGCACCTAGTTGCCCACTGTCTAAAAAGAAGTCTCATTTGTCTCATGCAGTCAATGGCTTTTTCACATGTACAAGATGCACAGCATGTAAGTACAGTATGGTAAATCAGGCACTATGTTCAAGTCCAATGTCACTTTGAAAATGTATCAAATAAAATCCTTTATTAATTGCCATACATCTTATGTTATCTATTTGCTAACCTGTCCCTGTGGCTTACAGTATGTGGGACGCACAAGTAGGTCCTTCCAAAGAAGGATATACGACCATGTGTACAACATTAGAAAGGGTCTAATAACCCATAGTGTGTTGAACCATTTTTTGAATTGCCGCAAGGACCCGACTGGTCTTTGCTGTCAAGCAATTGAAATTGCTGCTACTAATTGGAGGGGGGGGGGGGTGACAAGCTCAACCAGATTAACAGACGTGAAGCTTTCTGGATTTATGAGCTTAGAACCCTCTCTCCAAATGGATTAAATCTAGACTTTGATCTAGGGGTCTTTCTTATTAAATAATATAGGGTCTCTTAAAATAGTGTATAGTGTTGCACTTTTTAATTACATTATATTCCCATGTTCTTTATTTTTCTTTATGATTACTATTATCATTTTTATATATAATTGCTGGAATGATTATAATTATGAGTTGGTTTTCTTTAAAATAATTAGTTTTTTATTTATATATTTATTATAAAATATAGATTATTATATTATGATTACTGATTATTATTATTGTATTAATATTTTGTTACTGCTATCTATGCAGTCTTAGATGTGAAATCATCTTCATTTTTACCATGTTTGTAGGTCTGTTTCTGTGTATTTGGTTGTTTAAGTCTGTGTCTGTGTTGTACTGTTTAGAGCTGAAGTTTTTAAACTTAATTGGCATTAGATATTTCTATCCAATCAGTGATAAGTGAGGTGTATATAATAGGACTTCACCTTCACTGAATTA
The DNA here is from genome assembly GCF_040206685.1 of Ascaphus truei. Classification (NCBI taxonomy): domain Eukaryota; kingdom Metazoa; phylum Chordata; class Amphibia; order Anura; family Ascaphidae; genus Ascaphus; species Ascaphus truei. Next base: position 277,303,791 of record NC_134483.1, read on the forward strand.
TCTCCCGAGGAAGTGACGTCAGTCACGAAACACGTAGGGTCAGAGGTCACGGTGCCTTGGAGAAGCAATGGTTGTGAGAAGTGTCAATCAAGTGAAGCAGGAAGCAGCGTCATCGAGATATCGCGAGAGTTGCTGCTGTGCTTGCAGGCAGGAGAGTGTGGAGTTCCCCTTCTCGGCATCCATCTTGGAGAGTGTTCCGAAGCTAGAGGGAAAGAAACTACACATTGGGGAGCCCGTGAGGACCCTCACCGCTGCAGGCGTCTGCCCAACTTGGTTACACATGCTTGTTATTTCCAGTCCTGCTGTAAGTAGGGTTTTGGGTTTTAACCCCTTGATGACCCGCTGCAGCAGGCTCCGTTTATTTTATTAAATAGTTATTTTACTTTCAGCTTGCTTGTTTTATGTATGTCTCTTGTTAAGTGTTTCATGTTGTTTGTCCCATTTTAATATTACGTATTACACTATTATTTCTTTTTGTTTCTGTCCCTATGTCACGGACCCCCGGATTGGAGAGCTTCCAGTGATTGGACCATTTGGATTTTCTTCTCTTTCATCTGTTTGGACTCTATTAGGGACTTTGGACTCTTGTTGGGCGCTGGTCTATATATGTTCTTTGTGTTTTCTCTGGTGTTTTTCTGCTAGTGTTCCTGGCTGCCCTGTACATATTGTGTTATTATTGTTAGTAATTTATTTCATTGTTTATAGCGCCTAAGCACTTTCTTTTGTGTTATAAATACTGTACAATGTAAAAACATATTAAGTGCACAGCAATTCAAAACATCAACAGGTGTATGGTTGACTGCTAGTGAAAACATTTATGTACAGAAAGTAAAAACATTTACAGTCAGTCAGTACAGTATGGTTTAAAGTCACATGTTGTTATTAAAAAAAATTCTTTATTCATAAAATATACAACATCTCCTTTATTAAAGTACAGCAAATCAAAACATTTACAATAGGATGGTGTGCAGAGCAGTCAGTCAGGCCTGCACAACTCCAGTCCTCGAGGGCCGCAAACAGGCCCAGTTTTCAGGATAACCTTTGAAAACCGGGCCTGTTTGCAGCCCTAGGGGACTGGAATTGTGCAGGTCTTGTGTACAGTAAATAAAAACATTTATTTATTAATACAAGTTAAAACACACATCTCCTTTATTTAAGTACAGCAGGTCAAACCATGTACAGTACAGCACAACAGTATGGTCTTACCTGTTATTAAAAAAATTTATTTATTCATAAAATATACAAAACGCAAAATCTCCTTTATTACAGTACAGCAAGTCAAAACATTTACAGTAGGATGGTGTGCAGAGCAGTCAGTCAGGCCTGCACAACTCCAGTCCTCAAGGGCCGCAAACAGGCCCGGATTTCAGGATAACCTTTGAAAACCAGGCCTGTTTGCGGCCCTCGGGGACTGGAACAAAACATTTACCAAAAATTTACAACAGTTGAACACTCACGCAAATGCGTACCCCACCAGATTGTCCTTCCATGGCCGATGCCTTGCATGGCGCAAAATGCCATTTATGCAGTCTCGAACGCCTTTCATTAAAGGATCTGTAATTGAAAAAAAGCGCCACAATTCCTCCAGAATGGTCTTTCTTAAATTGTCAGGAAGCACCTTTTTTTCGCGATTTCCTTCGTAGTTCACTTTGAAGGCCCACTCGCAGTACATCAAGTCGGACACGTAGTGCTTAAAAATTAACAAGGCATACTTGTGGGGTACACCAGAACTCATCACCCTATACTTCTCCCTGAGTGCCGGTGGCATATCGCGCAGGATGATGTCGGGCACCGTATCGATGCAAGCGAATGTAGGTTGGGTTCTGGAAGCGGGTGTTCTTCTGTGAGCGGGTGTGCTTGTGGCGGCGGGCGAGGGTAGGTTGTCTGGGAGGAAGCTTTCCTCCTGTCTTGGTCGCCGTGTTGTCTGCTGGCGTGGTCTTGACGGGGCTGTCATGTTATCCTCCTCCTCAATGGCATACATGTACACAAAATCTTCTGGTGGAGGGGGTGCGCTTGCTGATGGAAGGTGGTCGATGATCCCATTCATCACATCCATGCCACCCTCCTGCTCCGGCGTCAGGGATACAGGGACATGAACACCGAGCAAATTATGTATCCCCGCTATGTCAGTCTATCTTCTCCATCCATCAATCCATCTTCTCCATCCGTTGATCCATATTTAGCATCCGTTGATCCATATTTCTTTTTTTTTGGTCACTCACTCAAGCAAGCAGTGGTGAATTTACAGGCGCATGCGCAATAATCAACTACAGCAGCTCCCATCCCAAAGAGGATTACACGCAGGCGCATAGAGAGATGCTCTGCTAGGGACGGATTAAAAACACAATGGCAAGCGTTTTATATTTATTTTTTTGTTCCTGATAAAATAAATATTTATTTACATTCATGATAATCATAATCATTAACAACCCCCCCCCCCACACCAAAGAAAAAGAATGAATGACAAAACAACATGAATCAGTTAATGGTTTTTTTAACTCTCAATTCTCACAATGCTGTGCAAATCAGATTTACATATCAAATTCGAGAAGGGATTTTTTCAAAGCGTTACTGTAAACAAAGCCTCAAAGGGTTGGAGGGGGGGGTTGGGTGAGTCATGCGCAGTAATCAGCTAGCTCCCATCTCAAAGAGGATTACACGCAGGTGCAGTGAGGTGACGCTTGGCTAGGGACAGATTAAGAACACAATGGCAAGCTTCAGAAAATGAATGACTCTGTAGAGGTGTCTGTAGAGTTTCAAATCCTTGAGCGAGCCTTGTGTGAGTACGTGGGGGAGAGGGCTACAGAGTACAGCTGCATGAAGTTCAAAGATAATGACATACTTTAATTTCAAAAGGCAGTTCATCATAATAATATGATGCCTACACTCCCAAATACAGTACATAAAAAGCACACAAATCAACCATGTGCAGTCAAATGCACAGGGTCGCAGTCAAAAGCTACAGCACAGATTGAATATCATAATATCAAGATGGTTTTTGCAGGCTTGTGGAGAAAATAAACATTAAAAATTGAGGAGAATTTTTTTTTTTTGGTCACTCCACTCACTCAAGCAAGCAGTGGTGGGTAAAGTTACAGGCGCATGCGCAGTAATCATCTGCTGTCAAGCAGGAATGTGATTGAAACCAGAAAGACACACGTTCAAAGGAATGGTGTGGGAGAGATGTACTGCACTGTAGATAAGATAAGAAGTTGAAATACCCTGCAGTGCAGTAAATTATCATGTGTGTGTGCGGGGGCGAGCGAGGGGAGTGCGCTGTACAGTATATGCCAAAATGTGACACTGTTACAGTACTGTACACGCCTACACTGGCGACACACTTTATTCGAGCTTGGCTAGTCCCACGAATTCGGGTATACCCGGGTGTATTGAGGTTTATGACTGTTTTCTGCCCGAGTGCATTGAGTTATTTTCCAAGCAGGTATTGAAGCATTTTATTCCCGCTGGCTGCAATACTGCACAGTATATATATATAAACTGCATTACAATTCATGAATTTATGCCATCTGGTAGACACGCGAAGCATTGCAGCCTATTAAATCCTAATCATTATCATTTAACAGATTAGCCGCCAATCAGCCAGGCATGAACCCAGGCTGGGAAGGCAAACGCAACGGGGCTTGTCAGAGGTTAGGAGCGGCGCATTCCAGGTATCTGCCAGGTACATACCGGGTATTTGCTCGAATAAAGTGTGTCGGTGCAGTATGCATTTCAACAATTTTCAAATGAGACATATAGCACTGCAAATGCATGTATACAGTAAATATGCAAATTTACAATTACTGCGCGCCCACACGCAGACTGACGTAGGTTGAACTGCTAAGGTATTAGACTTCCAACAGCTCGCGAACGCCCCCCAGAGCTCTGTACTCTGCAGACAGCGAGAATAAAATGCTAATATCACGAGCGCTAAAATAGCGCAATTCACTCCGGACCAAAAAAAACAACAAAAAACGCATCTCACCGAGATTATCAGAGCGACGCGGATCCAGCCGCATTAGGATAAAGGCGGCCGCCACTGTAATTCAAATTATTTTACCAGGTGACTGTACTGTATCTTATGGACATGTCTACTATGTAACATGGAAACATAGAATGTGGCTGCAGATAAGAACCAATTGGCCCACCTATTCTGCCCATTTTCATATCTGATGTAAAACCTCGGATTTCAAAGACGTGTGTACCCCAAGTATTTTTTAATTGCCCTGTACCATTAACCTCTATCAACTATGTTGGGAGGCTATTCCATGAATCCATCACACTTTCAGTGAAATACTTTCTTACATTTGCCCTGAGCTTTCCACCCACCAGCTTCAGAGCATGACTTCTTGTTCTTTGAAATATGCTTCCCTTCTGTACTTTGTTGAAACCCTTTATGTATTTCAACATTTCTATCTTCCACCCCTCAAGCTGTACATAATTGGGTCCTTCGGCTTTTCCTTTATGGTGTAGACCAGTGGGGCCAACCCAACGGCATTTGGAATGCCCCCCCCCCTCGCAAGTCAGGC